>NC_087199.1:4605000-4835743 GCF_035594125.1 Scylla paramamosain
TCAAAAACAAATTCACTGAAACCACAAGGCAAAAAGCGCAAAAACTCGTGTATATAAAGAAGTTTCTTAGATACCAAAATGCTGAAACTCATGAATAACAATCTTAATTAAGAACAGAACAATCTTACCAAAAGCGTGTATTTTCAGTGTTTTTCACATTGTTAGTTAGCAAAATCCCAAATAGCATGCGAAACTAGCTTTATGTGGGAAAAAAATGACGTTACCATAAGTGTCTTTTGAGTGTTTTTGAGCGTGTTTGGCAATAAAGAACTAGAAAGCAGGGCAATCACATTACATGGGAATAAAACCAACTTTGACCAAGAACTTGCCATTATGTTTTTGAGCTCCTTACATACCAAAACGCTAAAACGCATGCAAAACACTCCTTTATGGAGAAGCAGAAAAAAACATTACAAAAAACATGTGTTTTAAGTGTTTTTTATCATGTTACCTATAAAAACGCTTAAATACATACAAAGAACCTTATCTTTGGGAAACGAAAGGACATTACGAAAAACGTGTATTATGACTGTTTTGATGTTCCTTAAGTACCAAAACGTTAAAACCCACAAATAAAACTCTTTAAAGAGAAAAAAAAATAAAAAAAAATAAAAAAATTCTGCCAAAATTCAGGGAATTTATGTGGAAAAAAGAACATTATCAAAAAAGTTAATTATAGCTTTTTTTCGGATTGTTATTTACCAAACCCTAAAGTGCATCCAAAGCCACCTATATGAGGATATTAAACGACTTTACCAGAAACCTGTCTTTTCAGTGTTTTTCAGCATGTTAGGCACCAAACTGATAAATAATATGGAAGTCAGTCAATATGTGAATCCAAAACAAAATTACTGAAAACGTGTCTTTTCAGCGTTTTACGTAGAAAAAACGCTAAAACGGATGCAAAGCAACGAATATGAAGAAATAGAATAACATTACGAAAACGTGTTTTTGAGCTTTTTACCTACAAAAAAACGCGAAAATGGATGTAAAAGCACTCTATATTGGGAAGAAAAAAGGACATTTAGAGAAACGTGTATAATGATTGTTTTATAGTTTCACAAGAACCACAAGATAAAAAACACAAAAAGTTTCTTACATACCAAAATGCTAAAACTCATGAATAACACTTTTAATTGAGAAACAGAACTACCTTACCAAATGTGTGTATTTTGAGTGTTTTTTACATTCTTAGCTACGAAAATCCCAAATTACATTTATACATTATTTTGTTACAATATTTTGAGTGTTTTTGATCATGTTACCTATAAAAACGCTTAAATACATGCAAAGAACCCTATGTCTGTTAAACGAAAGGACATTACGAAAATCGTGTATTATGATTGTTTTTAAGTTCCTTAAGTACCAAAAAACTAAAACCCACAAATAGAGAAAAAATAAATAACAAAAAATAAAAAAATTTTTTTTTGTTATTCATCTACATAGGTATGAAGATGCCAAAATTCAGGCAAAATTCAGGGAAATTATGTAAAAAACACATTATAAAAAAAAATTATTAGCTTTTTTTCCGGAATTATGTGCCAAATCCAGATGTGCATGCAAAGCCACCTACCTATATGGGGAAATTACACGACTTTTCCAGAAATCTGTCTTTTGAGTGTTTTTTCAGGAATTTCAACAATATTACTGAAAACGTGACTTTTCAGTGATTTACGAAGAAAAACGCTAAAACGGATGCAAGCCAACCAATATGAAGAAATACAATAACATTACCAAAAAGATATATTTTGAGTGTTTTTCAGCTTGTTACCTACAAAAAATCCGAAAATGGATGGAAAGCACTCTATACTGGGAAACAAAAGAACATTACGAGAAACGTGTATAATGAGTGTTTTATAGTTTTAAAAGATCCACGAGGCAATAAACGCAAAAACTCGTGTATATAGAGAAATTTCTTACATACCAAAATGAATAAATGCATGAATAACACTTTTAATCGTTAAACAGAACTACCTTACTAAATTGTGTATTTTGAGTGTTTTTCACATTCTTAGTTACGAAAATGCCAAATTACATGAGAAACTAGCATCATTTCGGAAAAAAAAAAATGACATTACCAGAAAAGTGTCTTTTGGGTGTTTTTCAGCGTGATATCCAACAAAGCACTAAAAAGCAGAACTATCATATTACATGGTAATCAAACCAACTTTTACGAAGAATTTGCATTTAAGTGTTTTTTAACCCCTTATATACCAAACCTTTAAAACGCATGGAAAACAAACTTTATGGAGAAACTGAATAACATTACCAAAAACATGTATTTTGAGTGTTTTTGATCATGTTATCTATAAAAACGCTTAAGTATATGCAAAGAACATTATGTTTTTTTTAAGTTCCTTAAGTACCAAAAAGCTAAAACCCACAAATAACACTCTTCATTTAGAAAATAAAAAATAAAATAAAATAAAAGATCAAATAAATATGATTTTTTTTTTTTGTTATTCATCATCATAGGTACCGAGATGGCAAAATTCTGGGAAAATTTAGGGCAATTATGTGATAAAAGAATATTATCAAAAAAGTTAATTTCAGCCCTTTTTTCGGACTGTTATGTACCAAACCGTAAAGTGCATGCAAAGCCTCCAATATGAGGAAATGAAACGACCTTACCAGAAATCTGTGTTTTGAGTGTTTTTTAGGATTTTAGTCACCAAAACGATAAATAATAAGCAACTCACTCTATATGGGAATCCAAAACAAAGTTACTGAAAACGTGTCTTCTCAGTGTTTTACGTAGAAAAACGTTAAAACGGATAGAAACCAACCAATATCAAGAAATAGAAAAACGTTACCAAAAAGGTATATTTTGAGTGTTTTTGAGCTTTTTACCTATAAAAAACGCGAAAATAGATGCAAAGCACTCTATATTGGGAAACAAAAGGACATTGCAAGAAAACTGTATAATGATTGTTTTATAGTTCAAAGAAAAAACGCAAAAACTCGTGTATATGGAGAGATTTCCTAGATACCAAAATGCTGAAACTCATGAATAGCACTCTTAAGTGAGAAACAGAACAACCTTACTAAATGCGTGTATTTTGAGTGCTTTTCACATTCTTAGTTACCAAAACCCCAAATTGCATGTGAAACCACCTTTATCTGAGAGAAAAAATGTTTTTGAACGTGATAGGCAATAAAGCACTAAAAAGCATCGCAATCATATTACACTGGAATAACACCAATTTATACCAAAAACTTGCCTTTAAGTGTTTTTGAGGTCCTTATATACAAAACTGCTAAAACGCATGGAAAACACACTTTATGGAAAAACAGAAGAACATTACCAAAAACATGTATTTTCAGTGTTTTTGGTCATGTTATCTATAAAAACACTTAAATTCATGCAAACAACATTATGTTTTGGAAACAAAAGTACATTACGAGAAACGTGTATTATGAGTGTTTTTTTAAGTTCCTTAAGTACCAAAAAGCTAAAACACATAAATAACACTCTTTATTTAGGAAAAAAAATAGGAATTTTTTTCTTTTTTTTTTTGTTATTCATCTTCATAGGTACCGAGATACCAAAATTCTGGGAAAATTTAGTGCAATCATATGATAAAACAATAATATCAAAAAAGTTCATTTCAGCTTTTTTTTCGGAATAGGAATTTTTTTTTTTATTCATCTTCATAGGTACCGAGATACCAAAATTCTGGGAATATTCAGGGCAATCATATGATAAAACAATATTATCAAAAAAGTTAATTTCAGCTCTTTTTTTTTCGGACCCAACCCTAAAGTGCATGCAAAGCCTCCTATATGAGGAAATTAAACGACCTTACCAGAAATCTCTGTTTTGAGTGTTTTTTAGGATTTTAGTCACCAAAACGATAAATAATAAGGAAATCACTCTATATGGGAATCCAAAACAAAGTTACTGAAAACGTGTATTCTCACTGTTTTACGTAGAAAAACGTTAAAACGGATGGAAAGCAACGAATATCAAGAAATAGAAAGACGTTACTAAAAACGTATATTTTGAATGTTTTTGAGCTTGGTACCTATAAAAAACGCGAAAATTGATGCAAAGCACTCTATACTGGGAAACAAAAGGACATTGCACGAAAAAGTGTATAATGAGTTTTATAGTTCAAAAGAACCACAAGGCAAAAAACGCAAAATCTTGTGTATATGGAGAGGTTCCATAGATACCAAAATGCTAAAACTCATGTATAACACTATTAATTGAGAAACAGAACAATCTTACTAAATGCGTGTATTTTGAGTGCTTTTAACATTCTTAGTTACCAAAACCCCAAATTGCATGCAAAAATAGATTTGTTGGGAAAAAAAAATTACTTTACCAGAAAAGTGTCTTTTGAGTGTTTTTGAGCGTGATAGGCAATAAAACACTAAAAAGGAGGGAAATCACATTATATCGGAGTAAAACGAATTTTTACCAAGAACTTGCCTTTAAGTGTTTTTGAGCTCCTTATACACCAAAACACTAACACGCATGCAAAATACACCTAATGGTGAAACAGAAGAACATTACCAAAGACATGTATTTTGAGTGTTTTTGATCATGTTACCAATAAAACCACTTAAATATATGCAAAGAACCCTATTTCTGGGAAAAGAAAGGACATTACAAAACACGTGTATTATGAGTGTTTTTAAGTTCCTTAAGTACCAAAAAAGCTAAAACAAACAAATATCACTTTATAGAGAAAAAAGAAATAAAATTTTCTTTTTTTGTTTTGTTATTCATCTTCATAGGTACTAAGATGCCAAAATTCTGGGAATATTCTTTGGGAATCGAAAACAAAATTACTGAAAACTTGTCTTTTCGGTGTTTTTTTCGTAGAAAAATGCTAAAACAGATGAAAACCAACCAATATGAAGAAATAGAATAATATTACCAAAAAGGTATATTTTGAGTGTTTTTGAGCTTGTTACCTACAAAAAAAAACGCGAAAATGGATGCAAAGCACTCCCTATTGGGAAAGATAAGGACATTACGAGAAACATGTATAATGAGTGTCTTATTATTTTCGGGCAAAAGAACTTGTGGTTCACAGGAACCACAAGGCAAAAAACGCAAAAACTCCTGTATATAAAGAAGTTTCTTAGATACCAATATGCTGAAACTCATGAATAACAACCTTAATTGAGAAACAGAACAACATTACCAAATGCGTGTATTTTGAGTGTTTTTTTCACATTCTTCGCAAAACCCTAAAAAGCAAGCGAAACTAGTTTTATGTGGGAAAAAAATGGCATTACCAGAAGTATCTTTTCAGTGTTTTTGAGCATGTTAGGCAATAAAGCACTAAAAGCTGGGGAATCATATTACATTGGAATAAAACCAACTTTCACCAAGAACTTGCCTTGAATTTTTTTTCAGCTCCTTACATACCAAATCGCTAAAACGCATGGAAAACACTCCTTTATGAAGAAGCAGAATAACATTACCAAAAACAAGTGTTTTGAGTGTTTTTTTGTATCATGTTACCTATAAAAACGCTTAAATACATGCAAATATCCCCATATTTGGGAAACGAAAGGACATTACGAGAAATAAGTATTATGAATGTTTTTATGTTCCTTAAATACCAAAACGTTAAAACCTACAAATAACACTCTTAAGAGAGAAAAAAAATAAATAAAAAAATAGCATTTTTATTTTTTTGTTATTGATGTTCATAGGTACCAAGATGCCAAAATTCTGGCAAAATTCAGGGAAATTATGTGGAAAAAACATTATCAAAAAAGTTAATTTTACCTTTTTTTTCGGAGTTATGTTCCAAACCATAAAGTGTATGCAAAAGCCACCTATCTGATAAAATTTAACGACTTTACAAGAAATTTGTCTTTTGAGTGTTTTTCTGCATGTTAGGCACCAAAACGATAAATAATATGAAAGTCACTCTATATGGAAATCCAAAACAAAATTACTGAAAATGTCTTTTAAAAGATTTACGTAGAAAAACGCTAAAACGGATGCAAACCAACCAATATGAAGAAATAGAATAATATTAGCAAAAAAGTATATTTTGTGTGTTTTTGAGCTTGTTACATAAAAAGTAACGCGAAAATGGATGCAAAGCACTCTATATAAGGAAAAAAAAAGGACATAACGAGAAACGTGTATAATGAGTGTTTTGTAGTTTCACCAGAATCACAAGGCAAAAAACCCAAAAACTCGACTATGGAGAAGTTTCTAAGATACCAAAATACTGAAACTCATGAATAACACTCTTAATCAAGAAACAGAAGAACCTTACTAAATGCGTGTATTTTGAGTGTTTTGTTTACATTCTTAGTTACCAAAACCCCAAATTCCATGCAAAACTAGCTTTATGTGGGAAAAAAATTACACTGAGGCATTTGGGAAGAGTAAGAGAAAATTACAAATTTATGGATGGGGATGATAGGTGGAAATAGGTAGGCATATTTCATACAAGTACTGCCACTTGTAGGCCTGATGCCTTCTTGCAGATTTACTTATTTCTTATGTTCTTATGTTGTTATTACCAAAAGCGTGTATTTTCAGTGTTTTTCAGCTATTACGTGAAAAAAAATGCCAAAATGAATGCAAAGCACCCTATATGAAGAAAAGAGCGATATTACGAGAAACGTGCATTATGAGTGTTTTTGAGATTCTTAGGTACCAAAACGCTG
Source organism: Scylla paramamosain (assembly GCF_035594125.1). NCBI lineage: Eukaryota > Metazoa > Arthropoda > Malacostraca > Decapoda > Portunidae > Scylla > Scylla paramamosain. The sequence goes on from NC_087199.1 coordinate 4,611,649, forward strand.
AAACTCATGAATAACACTCTTAACTGAGATGCAGAACAACCTTACCAAATGCGTGTATTTTGAGTGTTTTTCACATTCTTCGTTACCAAAACCCCAAATTGCATGCGAAACTAGCTTTATGTGGAAAAAAAAAATGACTACCAGAAGAGTGTCTTTTGAGTGTTTTTGAGCGTGTTAGGCAATAAAGCACTAAAAAGCAGGGCAATCACATTACATGGGAATAAAACCAAATTTTACCAAGAACTTGCCTCTAAGTGTTTTTGAGTTCCTTACATATTGAAACGCAATAATGCATGCAAAACACCCTTTATGGAGAAACAGAAAAACATTACCAAAAACATGTATTTTGAGTGTTTTTGATCATGTTACCTATAAAAACGCTTAAATACATGCAAAGAACCCTATATTTGGGAAACGAAAGGACTTTATGAGAAACTTGTATTATGAGTGTTTTTAAGTTCTTTAAGTACCAAAAACCTAAAACCCACAAATAACACTCTTTATAGAGAAAAAAATAAATAAATAAAAAAATAGCATTTTTTTTTTTTTTGTTATTCATCTTCATAGGTACCAAGATGCCAAAATTCTAGCAAAATTCAGGGAAATTATGTGGAAAAAAGAACATTATCAAAAAAGTTAATTTTAGATTTTTTTCGGACTCTTATGTACCAAACCCTAAAGTGCATGCAAAGCCACCTACTTTCCAAGAAGCGTGTATTGTGAGTGTTTTTGAGATTCCTCGGTACCAACACATGAGAACACATAAATAACACTCAATGTGGAAAAAAAAAAAAACTACCAAAAATGTGTATTTTAGTGTATTTCACATTTATAGATAACAAAACGCAAAAATGCATCCCGATCACCCTATATGTAAAAAAAGAAATAACATTTACATAAAGGTGTGTTTTGAGTATTTATTATCGTTTTAGGAAAAGAAACGTACAAAAACGTCAAAATGGATGCAAACTACTTAATAAGGGATACGAAAAGACACTACAAGAAACGTTTATTATTAATGTTTTTGAACTTCTTAATTATGAAAACGCTTAAAACGCATGAATAGTACTCTATATCAAGAAACAGAGAGAGAAAAAAAAAACGTGTAATTTGAGTGTATTTCACATTCTTAGATGCCATATCGTGAAAATACATATAATTTACCCTATATGGCGAAACAAAAAGTGATTAAGAAAATCGCGCATTATGAGTGTTTTTGAGTTTCTTAGGTACAAAAACGCTAAAACGCATGAATCTAGTTTCGCACAAAAAAACATGGAAAAAAAACCCTATAAAGGAAAACGAAACAATATTACCAAAATCGTGTCTTTTTTTGGATTTATTTACGTAATAAAAAGCTGAAACCTATGCAAAAAAAAAAAATAAATAAAAAAATAAAATAAAATAAAAATAAATAAATAAATAAATAAATAAAGTAAATAAATAAATAAAAATAAATACTGAGAAACAGTATACCTTTACCAAAAACCGTGTATTTTAAGAGTTTTTGTTTGTTACATAGAAAAAAAAAAGCTACATTACCAAAAACATATCTCTGAAGTGTTTAGGAGCTTCTTACGTTCAAAAAAGTGCTAAAAGGCATGCAAAACTTTCTTATTGAGAAAAAGAATAACATCACCGAAAAATGAATTAAAACTTCATTTTCAGAAACATGTCTTTTGAATGTCTTTTGGAGCAGGTTCGGCACAAAAGCACAAAAAGGATGAAAAACACTCTATAGCTATATATATATATTACCTAGACACGTTGTCTTTTTTAGCTGCTTACGTACCAAAACGCTTAAACGCATTCAAAACACTGTTTAAAATTCAAAACAAAATAACTTTACCAAAAACGTGTATTTTTAGTGTTTATGAGCTTGTTACGTAAAAAAAAAAAACAACAACTCCAAAATATAAAGTACACCACATCGGAAAAGAAAAGAACATTACGCGAGACGTGTATTTTGATTTTTTTTTTCTTTCGAGCTTTTTAGGGAACAAAACGTTTAAACGCATAAATAGCTCTCTATTTGGAGAAACAAAACATTACAAAAATTGTGTATTTTGAGTGTTTTTTCACAGAAAACAAAACGCCAAAATACATGTAAATCGCCCTCTATGGTGAAATAAAACGACATTACAGGAAACATATCTTAAGAGTGTTAGACAACAAAACGCTAAAAATCATAGAAAGGACTCGATATCGAAAAAACAAAACATCATTACCAAAACTTTTCCTTTTCAGTGTTTTGAGGTACCTATGAAAAAGCTTAAAACATGGAAAATCCCCTTGATCGTGACACAGAGTAACATTACCAAAATGAAATATGAAATGATTGTTTTTGAGCTTGTTACATTGCCAAAATGCATGTATAGTATAATATATAGGTAAACAAAAGGACCTTACGAGAAACGCGTATTTGGAGTGTTTTCGAGCTTGTTAGGTAACAAAACGCGAAAACGCGTTTGAATAGAACTCTATATAGACAAACAGAACAACATTGTCAAAAACTTGTATTTTGAGTGTTTTTTACATTGTTAGGTACCAAACGGTAAAATGGAAGCGAATCACCCTATATAGGAGAACAATGTGAAATTACCAGAAGCGTGTCTTTTTAGTTTTTTTTTTTTTTTTTTTGAGCGTATTAGGCACCAAAACGCTAAAATGCATGAAGAACACCCTATTTTCAATAAAAAAAACAGCTTGGTTTACCAAGCGTTTCTCATATTATGTAGCAAAACATCATAATGCATGCAGATCTCTATATGAAGAAGCAAAACTATATTACAGGAAACTTGAGTGTTAGGAATCAAAATGCTAAAAAGCATTGAAAGCACCCTATTTGGCAATATAAAATAACATTACCAAGAAAGTATCTTTAGAGTGTTTTTGACCTTCTTACGTGCGAAATCGCTGAAACGCATGCAAAACAACCTTTATGGAGAAACAGAATAACATTACCAAAAACTTGTATTTTGATTGTTTTTGTGCTTGTTAAGTACAAAAATGCCAAATTACACGCAAAGCATCCTACATGGAGAAAACAAAGGACATTACGAGAAAAGTGTATTATGAGAGATTTTGAGCTTTTTAGGTACCAAGACTCAAAAACACATGATTAGCACTTTATATGGAAAAACAACTCTACCGAAAACATTTACTTAAACTCTTTTTCATATTGTTAAGTACCAAAAGACAAAATGCATTGGAAGCCACCTTTATCGGGAAACGAAACGACATTATCATCAACGTGCCTTTTGAGTGTTTTTCAACGTGTTAGACACCAGAACGCTAAAAAAACAAGGAAAGCACTCTATAAAGGAATACAAAACAACATTACTAAAAACGTGTTCTTATGTACAGAAACGCTAAAACCCATGCAAAACACCCTTTATGGAGAAGCGAAATAAATATTTCGTTGATAAATTACATTCAGGAAAGTTAGGGAACATCCCTTACAGAAGAAAAAGATCGCAGAAGAATGATCCTAAAAGGATGACTGAGGTTAAAACACTACAAAGGGCGAAGAAGAAGTATATATGAGATTAAAGACAGGGGAAGTGGTTTTAAGGCCATAATATAATGAATTAGAAAAGTCAGGAGTTTAACAAGGAAAGCTAAAAATAGTTATGAATTAAAGGTAGCCAGCCAAGCGAAGATGGACCTCAAGGGATTTTATCAGGCATATAAGACGAAGAATAGAGAAACAATAGTTCCTTAAAGACAGCAGAATGGGACCTGATTAGTTGTTGAGAGGAGATTAGTAAAATTGTGAGCGAGTATTTTTTAATTGTCTTTGCCCAGGAAAACATGCAGGATTTGCCGAATAGTGAGAAGATATTTAAAATAGAAGAGGATGAGAAGCTGACAGATTACCATAACTAAAAGAGATAGTGGAACAGGAGATAGATAAGTTGAAAAGTTCAAGTCACCAGGACCAGATGAAATATATTCCACAGTATTTAAGGAAAGGAAAAAGATTATAAGTAATCTGTTAGTTTCTGTCCTTAGGAAATCACTTTAGTCATGTGAGGTATCGGTAATTTGGAGGCAGGCGAATATAGTACCTACCTTTAAGAAAGGAGATAAAACTTTAACGTCTAACCTGTCAGCTTAACTTCTGTTGAATGTAAAATAATGGAGTCAATAATAGCAGATTCTTCATGGAGATTTACTTATTTCTTATGTTCTTATGTTCTTATTACCAAAAGCGTGTATTTTCAGTGTTTTTCAGCTATTACGTGAAAAAAATGCCAAAATGCATGCAAAGCACCCAATATGAAGAAAAACAACGACATTACGAGAAACGTGCAAATAGAATGAGAAACGTGCAAAATAAAAAAATAACAATTTTTCTTTTTTTTTGTTATTCATCTTCATAGGTACCAAGATGCCAAAATTCTGGCAAAATTCATGGAAATTATGTGGAAAAAAGAACATTATCAAAAAAGTTAATTCTAGATTTTTTTTCGGACTCTTATGTACCAAACCCTAAAGTGCATGGAAAGCCACCTATATATGGAAATTAAACGACTTTACAAGAAACCTGTCTTTTGACTGTTTTTTAGCATGTTAGGCACCAAAACGATAAATACCATTGAAGTAACTCAATATGGGAATCCAAAACAAAATTACTGAAAACATGTCTTCTCAGTGTTTTACGTAGAAATACGCTAAAACGGATGCAAACCAACCAATACGAAGAAATAGAAAAACATCCCCAAAAACGTATATTTTGAGTGTTTTTGAACTTGTTACCTACACAAAAACGCGAAAATGCATGCAAAGCACTCTATATTTGGAAACAAAAAGGACATTACGAGAAACGTGTATAATGACTGTTTTATACTTTCAGAAGATCCATAAGGCAAAAAACAGATAAACTCGTATATATGGAGAAGTTTCTTAGATACCAAAATGCTGAAACTCATGAATAAAACTCTTAATAGAAAAACAGAATAAGCTTACTAAATGCGTGTATTTTGAGTGTTATTTCACATTCTTAGTTAAAAAAAAAAAAAAACGAAATTCCATGCGAATATAGCTTTATGTGGGAAAAAAAATGACATTACCAGAAAAGTGTCTTTTGAGTGTTTTTGAGAGTGTTAGACAATAAAGCACTAAAAAGTAGGGCAATCACATCACATGGAATAAAACCAACGTTTACCAAGAACTTGCCATTAAGTGTTTTTCAGCTCCTTATATGCGCTAAAACGAATGCAAACCACACTTTATATAGAAAGAAAATAACATAACCAACAACAGATATTTTAAGTGTTTTTTAATCATGTTATATATAAAAAACGCTTAAATACATGCAAAGAACCTTATGTTTGGGAAAGGAAAGGATATTAGAGAAACGTGTATTATGAGTGTTTTCCAGTTCCTTAAGAACCAAAAAGCTAAAACCCAAAAGTAACACTCTTTATTCAGAAAAAAAAAAATAGAAAAACAGGAATTTTTTAATTTTTTTTATTCATCTTCATAGGTACCGAGATGCCAAAATACTGCAAAATTCAGGGCAATTATGTAATAAAAGATCATTATCAAAAAAGTTAATTTTAGCTTTTTTACGGACTGTTATTTACCAAACCCTAAATGCCTGCAAAGCCACCTATATGAGGAAATTAAACGACTTTACCAGAAACCTATCTTTTGAGTGATTTTCAGCTTCTTAGGCATCAAAACGATAAATAATATGGAAGTCACTCTATATGAGAATCCAAAACAAAATACTGAAAACGTGTCTTTTCTGTGTTTTAGGTAGAAAAACGGTAAAACGAATGCAAACCAACAAATATGAAGAAATAGAATATTACCAAAATGGTATATTTTGAGTGTTTTTAATCTTGTTACCTACAAAAAAACGCGAAAAAGGATGCAAAGCACTCTATATTGGGAAACAAAAGGACTTTACGAGAAACGTGAATAATGAGAGTTTTATAGTTTCACAAGAACCACAAGGCAAAAAACGCAAAAACTCGTGTATATGGAGAAGTTTCTTAGTTACCAAAATGCTGGTACTCATGAATAACACTCTTAAATGAGAAACATAACAACCTTACGAAATGCGTGTATTTTTATTGTTTTTCACATTCTTATTTACCAAAAAACCCAAATTGCATGTAAAACTAGCTTTATGTTGGTAAGAAATGACATTACCAGAAAAGTGACTTTGAATGTTTTTGAGCGTGTTAGGCAATAAAGCACTAAAAAGCAGGGCAATAACATTACATGGGAATGAAACCAACTTTTACCAAGAACAAGCCTTTAAGTTTTTTTGAGCTCCTTACATACCAAAACGCTATCACGAATGCAAAACACCCTTTATGGAGAATTAGAATAACATTACCAAAAACATGTATTTTGAGTGTTTTTGATCATGCTACCTATAAAAACGCGAAAATAGATGCAAAGAACCCTATGTTTGGGAAACGAAAGGACATTACGAGAAACGTTTATTACGAGAAACGTGTTTTTAAGTTTCTTAAGAACCAAAAAACTAAAACTCACAAATAACACTCTTTATAAAGAAAAAATAAATAAGTATATAAAAAAACGGCAATTTTTTTTTCTTTTTTTTTGTTTTTCATCTTCATAGATACCGAGATGCCAAAATTCTGGGAAAATTTTTGGTAATTATGTGATAAAAAATATTATCAAAAAAGTTAATTTTAGCTTTTTTTTCGGAATGTTATGTACCAAACTCTTAAGTGAATGCAAAGCCACCTACATGAGGATATTAAGCGACTTTACGAGAAACCTTACTTTTGATTGATTGGAAGTCAATCAATATGGGAATCCAAAACAAAATTACTGAAAACGTGCCTTTTGAGTGTTTTACGTAGAAAAACGCTAAAATGGATGCAAACCAACCAATATGAAGAAATAGAATAACATTACCAAAAATGTATATTTTGAATGTTTTTGAGCTTGTTACCTAAAAAAAATGCAAAAATGGATGCAAAGTATTGCAAAACAAAAGGACATTCTGAGAAACGTGTATAATGAGTGTTTTATAGTTACACAAGAACCAAAAGGCAAAAAATGCAAAAACTCCTGTACCTAGAGAAGTTTCTTAGATACAAAAATGATGAAACTCATGAATAACACTTTTAATTGAGAAACAGAATTATCTTACAAAATGTGTGTATTTTGAGTGTTTTTTCACATTCTTAGTTACGAACATCACAAATTACATGCGAATATAGCTAGTTTCCTAGATACCAAAATGCCGAAACTCATGAATAACACTCTTAATTGAGAAACAGAAAAACCTTACTAAATGCGTGTATTTTGAGTGCTTTTCACATTCTTAGTTACCCAAAACCCAAATTGATTGCGAAACCAGCTTTATGTGTTAAAAAAAAAACGACATTTTCAGAAAAGTGTCTATTGAGTGTTTTTGAGCGTGATAGGCAGTAAAGCACTAAAAAGAAGGGCAATCACATTACATGGGAATAAAACCAATGTTTACGAAGAACTTGCCTTTAAGTGTTTTTGAGCTCCTTATATACCAAAACGCTAAAACGCATGCAAAACACACTTTATGGAGAAACAGAATAACATTACCAAAAACATGTATTTTGAGAGTTTTTGATCATGTTACCAATAAAAACGCTTAAATACATGCTAAGAACCCTATTTGTGGGAAACGAAAGGACATTACGAGAAACGTGTATTGTGAGTATTTTTAAATTCATTAAGTACCAAAAAGCTAAAAGCCACAAATAACTCTCTATTGAGAAAAAATATATAAATAAATAAAAAAATACAATATTTTTTTTCTTTCTTATTCATCTTCACAGGTACCGAGGTGCCAAAATTCAAGCAAAATTCATGAAATTTTCTAAAGTAAGAACATTATCAAAAAAGTTAATTTTAGCTTTTTTTTCTCGACTGTTATGTAGCAAACCATAAAGTGCATGCAAAGCCACCTATAGGGGGAAATCAAAAGTCTTTCCTAGAAAACTGTCTTATGAGTGTTTTTCAGCTTGTTAGGCACCAAAACGATAAATAACATGGAAGTTACTCTATATGGGAATCCAAAACAAAATTACTGAAAACGTGTCTTTTCGGTGTTTTACGGAGAAAAACGCTAAAACGGATGCAAACCAACCAATATGAAAAAAAAAAAAAATAGAATAACATTACAAAAAAAATATATTTTCAGTATTTTTGAGCTGGTTACCTACAAAAAAGGTGAAAATGGATGCAAAGCACTCCCTATTGGGAAAGAAAAGGACATTACGAGAAACGTGTATAATGAGTGTCTTATTATTTTCGAGCAAAAGAACTTGTGGTTCACAAGAACTACAAGGCAAAAAGCGCAAAAACTTGTGTATATAAAGAAGTTTCTTAGATACCAAAATGCTGAAACTCATGAGTAACAATCTTACCAAAAGCGTGTATTTTCATTGTTTTTCACATTGTTAGAAAAATCCCAAAAAAGTATGCGAAACTAGCTTAATGTGAGAAAAAAATGACATTACCAGAAGTGTCTTTTGAGTGTTTTTGAGCGTGTTTGGCAATAAAGCACTAGAAAGCAGGGCAATCACATTACATGGGAATAAAACCAACTTTGACCAAGAACTTGCCATTATGTATTTTTGAGCTCCTTACATACCAAAACGCTAAAACGCATGCAAAACACTCCTTTATGGAGAAGCAGAAAAAACATTACAAAAAACATGTGTTTTAGGTGTTTTTGATCATGTTACCTATAAAAACGCTTAAATACATGCAAAGAACCCTATCTTTGGGAAACGAAAGGACATTACGAAAAACATGTATTATGACTGTTTTGAAGTTCCTTAAGTACCAAAACGTTAAAACCCATAAATAACACTCTTTAAAGAGAAAAAAAAATAAAAAAAAATAAAAAATTCTGCCAAAATTCAGGGAATTTATGTGGAAAAAAGAACATTATCAAAAAAGTTAATTATAGCTTTTTTTTTCGGATTGTTATTTACCAAACCTTAAAGTGCATGCAAACCCACCTATATGAGGAAATTAAACGGCTTTACCAGAAACCTGTCTTTCCAGTGTTTTTCAGTATGTTAGGCACCAAACTGATAAATAATATGGAAGTCAGTCAATATGTGAATCGAAAACAAAATTTCTGAAAACGTGTCTTTTCAGCGTTTTACGTACAAAAAACGCTAAAACGGATGCAAAGCAACGAATATGAAGAAATAGAATAACATTACCAAAACGTTTTTTGGCGCTTTTTACTTACAAAAAAAACGCGAAAATGGATGTAAAAGCACTCTATATTGGGAAGAAAAAAGGACACTTAGAGAAACGTGTATAATGATTGTTTTATAGTTTCACAAGAACCACAAGACAAAAAACGCAAAAACTCGTGTATATAGAGAAGTTTCTTACATACCAAAATGCTAAAACTCATGAATAACACTTTTAATTGAGAAACAGAACTACCTTTTGTTATTCATCTAAATAGGTATGAAGATGCCAAAATTCAGGCAAAATTCAGGGAAATTATGTAAAAAAAACATTATAAAAATTTTTTTTTAGCTTTTTTCCGGAATTATGTACCAAACCCAGAAGTGCATGCAAAGCCACCTATATGGGGAAATTGCACGACTTTACGAGAAATCTGTCTTTTGAGTGTTTTTTTCCAGCAATTTCAACAATATTACTGAAAACGTGTCTTTTCAGTGATTTACGAAGAAAAACGCTAAAACGGATGCAAGCCAACCAATATGAAGAAATACAATAACATTACCAAAAAGATATATTTTGTGTTTTTCAGCTTGTTACCTACAAAAAATGCGAAAATGGATGGAAAGCACTCTATATTGGGAAACAAAAGAACATTACGAAAAACGTGTATAATGAATGTTTTATAGTTTCACACGAACCACAAGGCAAAAAACGCAAAAATTCGTGTATATAGAGAAGTTTTTACATAACAAAATGCTGAAATGCATGAATAACACTTTTAATTGAGAAACAGAACTACCTTACCAAATGTGTGTATTTTGAGTGTTTTTCACATTTTTAGTTACGAAAATCCCAAATTACATGCGAAACTACCTTTATGTGGAAAAAAAATGACATTACCAAAAAAGTGTCTTTTTAGTGTTTTTGAGCGTGATATGCAACAAAGCACTAAAAAGCAGAACAATCACATTACATGGGAATAAAACCAACTTTTACGAAGAACTTGCCTTTAAGTGTTTTTTAACTCCTTACATACCAAATCGCTAAGACACATGCAAAACACCCTGTATGGAGAAACAGAATAACATTACCAAAAACATGTATTTTGAGTTTTTTTTTTTATCATGTAACCTATAAAAACGCTTAAATACATGTAAAGGACCCTATGTTTGTATAACAAAAGGACATTACGAAAATCGTGTATTATGAGTGTTTTTAAGTTCCTTAAGTACCAAAAAGCTAAAACCCACAAATAACATTCTTTGTAGAGAGAAAAAAAAAACTTTTTTTTTGTTATTCATCTTCATAGGTACCGAGATGCCAAAATTCTGGCAAAATTCATGGAAATTTTGTAAAAAAAAATCTTTATAAAAAAATAATTTTAGCCTTTTTCCGGAGTTATGTACAAACCCTGAAGTGCATGCAAATCCAACTATATGGGGAGTTTTTCAGCGTGTTAGGCAATAAAGCATTAAAAAGCAGGGCAATCACATTACATGGGAATATATCCAACTCTTACCAAGAACTTGCCTTTAAGTTTTTTTGAGCTCCTTACATACTAAAACGCTAAAACCCATGCAAAACACCCTGTATGGAAAAACAGAATAACATTATCAAAAACATGTATTTCGAGTGTTTTTGAGCTTGTTACCAATAAAAACGCTTAAATACATGCAAAGAACCCTATGTGTTTTATGAGTATTTATAAGTTCCTTAAGTACCAAAAAGCTAAAACCCACAAATAACACTCTGTATACAGAAAAAAAATAAATAAAAATAAATTAAAAATAATTTTTTTTTAATTGATCTTCATAGGCAACGAGATGCCAAAATTCTGGCAAAATTCAGGAAAATTACATGAAAAAAGAATATTATGAAAGAGGTTAATTTTAGCTTTTTTTTCGGACTATTATGTACCAAACCCTAAAGTGTATGCAAAGCCACCTATATAGGGAAATTAAACGACTTTACAAGAAACCTGTCTTTTGAGTGTTTTTCAGCATGTTAGGCATCAAAACGATAAATAACATGGAAGTCACTCTATATGGGAATCCAAAAATTACTGAAAACGTGTCTTTTCTGTTTTTACGTAGAAAAACGCTAAACACGGATAGAAACCAACCAATATGAAGAAATAGAATAACATTACCAAAAAAGTATATTTTGATTGTTTTCGATCATGTTACCTATAAAAACGCTTCAATACATGTAAAGAACCTTATCCTTAGGAAACAAAAGGACATTACGAGAAACGAGTATTATGAGTGTTTTTATGTTCCTTAAGTACCAAAAAGCTTAAACCAACAAATAACACTCTTTAAAGAGAAAAAAAAAATGAAAAAATAGCTCTTTTTTTTGTTATTGATCTTCATAGGTATCGAGATGCCAAAATTCTGGCAAAATTCAGGGAAATTATGTGAAAAAGAATATCATAAAAGTTAATTCTAGCTTTTTTTCAGACCGTTATGTACCAAACCCTAAATTGCATGTAGAGCCACCTATATGGGGAAATTAAACGACTTTTGCCTGTTTTTCAGTGTTAGGCACCAAAACAATAAATAATATGGAAATCACTCTGTATGGGAATCCAAAACAAAATTACTGAAAACGTGTCTTTTCAGTGTTTTACTTAGTAAAACGCTAAAAAGAAAGCAAATCAACCAATATCATGAAATAAAATAATATTACCAAAAAGGTATTTTTTGTGTTTTGAGCGAAAATGGATGCAAAACAAAAGGACATTACGAGAAACTTTTATAATGATTTTTACCTACAAAAAACGCGAAAATAGATGTAAAAGCACTCTATATTGGGAAGCAAAAGGACATTTAGAGAAAAGTGTATAATGATTTTTTTATAGTTTCACAAGAACCAGAAGACAAAAAACGCAAAAACTCGTGTATATTGAGAAGTTTCTTACATACCAAAATGCTAAAACTCATGAATAACATGAGAAACATTGAGAAACAGAACTACCTTACCAAATATATGTATTTTGAGTGTTTTTCACATTCTTAGTTACGAAAATCCAAAATTACATGCGAAACTAGCTTTATGTGAGGAAAAAAATGATATTACCAGAAAAGTGTTTTTTGAGTGTTTTTGAGCGTGATATGCAACAAAGCACTAAAAAGCAGAATAATTACATTACATGTGAATAAAACCAACTTTTACGAAGAACTTGCCTTTAAGTGTGTTTTTAACTCTTTACATACCAAAACGCTAAAACGCAAGCAAAATACCCTTTATGGAGAAACAGAGTAACATTACCAAAAACATGTATTTTGAGTGTTTTTGATCATGTTATTTATAAAAACGCTTAAATACATGCAAAGAACCTTACGTTTGGGAAACGAAAGGACATTAAGAGAAACGTGTATTATGAGTGTTTTTATGTTCCTTAAGTACCAAAAAAGCTAAAACCCAGATATAACACTCTTTATAGAGAAAAAAAAAATAATTATATAATTTTTGTTTTTTTTGTTATTCATCTTCATAGGTACTAAGTTGTCAAAATTCTGGCAATATTCTTTGGATATCCAAAACAAAATTACTGAAAATGTGTCTTTTCGGTGTTTTATGTAGACAAACGCTAAAACGGATGCAACCCAACCAATATGAAGAAATAGAATAACATTACCCAAAAGGTATATTTTAAGTGTTTTTGAGCTTGTTACCTAAAAAAACGCAAAAATGGATGCAAAGCACTCCTTATTGGGAGAGAAAAGGACATAACGAGAAACGTGTATAATGAGTGTCTTATTATTTTTGGGCAAAACAACTTGTGGTTCACAAGAACCACAACGCAAAAAACGCAAAAATTCGTGTATATAAAGAAGTTTCTTATATACCAAAATGCTGAAACTCATGAATAACAATCTTAATTGGGAAACAGAACAACATTACCAAATGCGTGTATTTTGAGTGTTTTTTTTTCACATTCTTAGTTAGCAAAACCCCAAATAGCATGCGAAAGTAGCTTTATGTGGGAAAAAAATGACATTACCAGAAGTGTCTTTTGAGTGTTTTTTGAGCGTGTTAGGCAATAAAGCACTAAAAAGCAAGGCAATCATATTACATTGGAATAAAACCAACTTTTACCAAGAACTTGCCTTGAAGTGTTTTTCAGCTCCTTACATACCAAATCGCTAAAACGCATGCAAAACACTCCTTTATGCAGAAGCAGAATAACATTACCAAAAACAAGTGTTTTTGAGTGTTTTTTTATCATATTACCTATAAAAACGCTTAAATACATACCTATATTTGGGAAAGGAAAGGACATTGCGAGAAATGTGTATTATGAATGTTTTGAAGTTCTTTAAGTACCAAAACGTTAAAACCTACAAATAACACTCTGTATAGAGAAAAAAAATAAATAAAATAATAGCATTTTTTATTTTTTTATTACTGATGTTCATAGGTAGCAAGACGCCAAAATTCTGCAAAAATTCAGAGAAATTATGTGGAAAAATTATGTGGAAAATGTTACTTTTACCTTTTTTTCGGAGTTATGTACCAAACCATAAAGTGTATCCAAAGCCACCTATTTGGGAAAATTTAACGACTTTACAAGAAGAGAAACCTATCTATTTTGAGTGTTTTTCCGCATGTTAGGCACCAAAACGATAGATAATATGAAAGTCACTCTATATGGAAATCCAAAATAAAATTACTGAAAACGTGTCTTTTAAAAGATTTACGTACAAAAATACTAAAACGGACGCAAACCAACCAGTATGAAAAAATAGAATAACATTACCATAAAAGTATATTTTGTGTGTTTTTGAGCTTCTTACATAAAAAAAAAAGAACTTGCCTTTTAGTGTTTTTGAAACGCATTTAGTAAGGTTGTTCTGTTTCTCAATTAATAGTGTTATTCATGAGTTTCAGCATTTTGGTATCTAGGAAAATTCTCCATATACACGAGTTTTTTGCGTTTTTTGCCTTGTGGTTTTTTTTGAATTATAAAACATTCATTATACTTTTTTCTTGCAATGTCCCTTTGTTTCCCAATTTAGAGTGCTTTGTATCAATTTTTGCGTTTTTTTTTTTTTGTAGGTAACAAGCTCAAAAACACTCAAAATATACATTTCTGGTAATGTTTTTCTGCTTCTTGATATTGGTTGGTTTGCATCAGTTTTAGCGTTTTTCTACGTAAAAAACTGAGAAGACACGTTTTCAGTAATTTTCTTTTGGATTCCCACATAGAGTGAGTTCCTTATTATTTATCGTTTTGATGCCTAACATGCTGAAAAACTTTCAAAAGACAGATTTCTGGTAAGGTCTTTAATTTCCTCATATGCGAGGCCTTGCATGTCTGTGTTTGAACGTGTTGCGCAATAAAGCACTAAAAGGAACGGCAATCACATTACATGGGAATAAAGCCAAATTTTACCAAAAACTTGCCATTAAGTGTTTTTTGAGCTCCTTACATACCAAAACGCTAAAACGCATGCAAAATACATTTGATGGAGAAACAGAATAATATTACCAAATCCATGTATTTTGAGTGTTTTTGATCATTATCTATAAAAACGCTTAAATACATGCAAAGAACCTTATGTTTGGGAAACGAAAGGACATTACGAGAAACGTGTATTATGAGTGTTTTTTAAGTTCATTCAGTACCTAAAAGCTAAAACCCACAAATAACACTCTTTATTTAGAAAAAAAAAAATGAACAAAAAATGAAAAATTAGGATTTTTTTTTTTTATTTATCTTGATAGGTACCGAGATCCCAAAATTCTGCCAAAATTCAGGGAATTTATTTTGAAAAAAGAACATAAACAAAAAGGTTAATTATAGCTTTTTTTTCGGATTGTTATGTACCAAACCCTAAAGTGCTTGCAAAGCCACCTATATAAAGAAGTTAAACGACTTTACCAGAAACTTGTCTTTTCAGTGTTTTTCAGCATGTTAGGCACCAAAACGATAAATAATATTGAAGTCAGTCAATATGTGAATCCAAAAGAAAATTACTGAAAACGTGTCTTTTCAGTGTTTTACGTAGAAAAACGTTAAAGCGGATGCAAACCAACATATATGAAGAAATAGAATAACATTACCAAAAAGATATATTTTGAGTGTTTTTGAGCTTGTTACCTACAAAAAAATGCAAAAATGGATGTAAAGCACTCTATATTAGGAAACAAAAGGACATTACGAGAAACGTGTATAATGAGTGTTTCATAGTTTTAAAAGAACCACAAGGCAATAAACGCAAAAACTCGTGTATATAGAGAAATTTCTTACATAGAAAAAAAAGATGAAATGCATGAATAACACTTTTAATCGATAAACAGAACTACATTACCAAATTGTGTATTTTGAGTGTTTTTGACATTCTTAGTTACGAAAATGCCAAATTACATGCGAAACTACCTTCATGTGGGAAAAAATAATGACTACCAAAAAAGTGTCTTTTTAGTGTTTTTGAGCGTGATATGCAACAAAGCACTAAAAAGCACAACAATCACATTACATGGGAATAAAACCAACTTTTACGAAGAACTTGCCTTTAAGTGTTTTTTAACTCCTTACATACCAAATCGCTAAAACGCATGCAAAACTCCCTTTATGGAGAAACAGAATAACATTATGAAAAACATGTATTTTGAGTGTTTTTGATCATGTAACCTATAAAAACGCTTAAATACATGTAAAGAACCCTATGTTTGTATAACAAAAGGACATTACGCAAATCGTGGGTTATGAGTGTGTTTTTAAGTTCCTTAAGTACCAAAAAGCTAAAACCCATAAATAACACTCTTTATAGAGAGAATGTTTTTTTTTCTTGTTATT
The DNA here is from genome assembly GCF_035594125.1 of Scylla paramamosain. Classification (NCBI taxonomy): domain Eukaryota; kingdom Metazoa; phylum Arthropoda; class Malacostraca; order Decapoda; family Portunidae; genus Scylla; species Scylla paramamosain. Next base: position 4,627,643 of record NC_087199.1, read on the forward strand.
TATCTTCATAGGTACCGAGATGCCAATATTCTAGCAAAATTCATGGAAATTTTATAAAAAAAATTATCATAAAAAAATAATATTAGATTTTTTCCGGAGTTATGTACAAACCTTGAAGTGCAGGAAAATCCTCCTATATGGGGAAATTACACGACTTTACCAGAAACCTGTCTTTTTTGAGTGTTTTTCAGCAATTTCAAAAATATTACTGAAAACGTGTCTTTCAGTGATTTACGAAGAAAAATGCTAAAACGGATGTAAACCAACCAATATGAAGAAATAGAATAACATTACCAAAAAGATATATTTTGGTGTGTTTTTGAGCTTATCTACAAAAAATGCAAAAAAAGATGGAAAGCACTTTATATTGACAAAGAAAAGGACATTACGAGAAACGTGTATGAGTGTTTTATAGTTTAAGAAGAACCACAAGGTAAAAAACTAAAAAACTTCGTGTACATAAAGAAGTTTCTGACATACCAAAAAGTTGAAACTCATGAATAACACTTTTAATTTTGAAACAGAAATACCTTACCAAATGTGTGTATTAGAAAAGTTTCTTACATAGCAAAATGCTGAAAATCATAAATAACTCTTTTAATTAAGAAATAGAACAACCTTACTAAATGCCTGTGTTTTGAGTTTTTTTCACATTCTTAGTTACCAACACCCCAAATTCCATGCAAAACTAGCTTTATGTGGGAAAACAAATTATATTACCAGAAAAGTGTCTTTTGAGTGTTTTTGAGCGTGTTAGGCAATAAAGCACTAAAAACCAGGGCAATCACATTACATGGGAATAAAAACAACTTTTACCAAAAACTTGCCTTTAAGTGTTTTTGAGCTCATTACATACCAAAACGCTAAAATGCATGCAAAACACCTTTTATGGAGGAACAAAATAAGATTACCAAAAACATATATTTTGAGAGTTTGATCATGTTATCTATAAAAACGCTCAAATACATGCAAAGAACCTTATGTTTGCGAAACGAAAGGACACTACGAGAAATGTGTATTATAGGTGTTTTTAAGTTCCTTAAGTACCAAAAAGCTAAAACCAACAAATAAGACTCTTTATTTAGAAAAAAAAGTAAGAAAATGAAAAAATAGGATTTTTTTTTATTCATCTTCATATGTACCTAGATGCCAAAATTCTAGGAAAATTCAGGACTATTATATGATAAAAGAAAATTATCAAAAAAGTTAGTTTTAGCTTTTTTCGGACTGTTATTTACCAAACCCTAAAGTGCATCCAAAGACTCCTATATGAGGAAATTAAACGATCTTAACAGAAATCTGTTTTTTGAGTGTTTTTCAGCATGTTAGGCACCAAAACGATAAATAATAAGGAACTCACTCTATATGAGAATGCAAAACAAAATTGCTGAAAACGTGTTTTTTATGTGTTTTACGTAGAAAAAACGCTAAAACGGATGCAAACCAACCAATATAAAGAAATAGAAAAACATTACCAAAAAGGTATATTTTGAGTATTTTTGAGCTTGTTACCTACAATAAACGCGAAAATTGATGAAAAGCACTCTATATTAGAAAACAAAAGGACTTTGCAATAAAAGTATATAATAATTTTTTTTATAGTTCAAAAGAACCAAAAGGCAAAAAACACAAAAACTCGTGTATATGGTTCCTAGATACCAAAATGCTGAAACTCATGAATAACACTCTTCATTGAGAAACAGAACAACCTTACTAAATGTGTGTATTTTGAGTGCTTTTCACATTCTTAGTTACCAAAACCCCAAATTGCATGCTAAACAAACTTTATGTGAGAAAAAAATGACATTACCAGAAAAGTGTCTTTTAAGTGTTTCTGAGCGTGATAGGCAATAAAGCACTAAAAAGCAGGGCAATCATATTACATTGGAATAACACCAGTTTATACCAAAAACTTCCGTTTAAGTGTTTTGAGCTCCTTATATACGAAACCGCTAAAATGCATGCAAAACAAACTTTATGGAGAAACAGAACAACATTACCAAAAAATTGTATTTTGAATGTTTTGAACGCTTAAATACATGCAAAGAACATTATGTTTGGGAAACAAAAGGACATTACGAGAAACTTGTATTATGAGTGTTTTTTTTTAAATTTCCTTAAGTACCAAAAAGCTAAAACCCACAAATAAAACTCTTTATTTAGAAAAAAAAAATAAATAAATAGGAATATTTAATTTCTTTTTTTTTTATTATTCATATTCATAGGTACCGAGATGCCAAAACTCTGGCAATAAAAGAATATTATCAAAAAAGTTAAATTCAACCTTTTTTTTTCGGACTGTTATGTACCAAACCCTAAAGTGCATGCAAAGCCTCCTATAATAGGAAATTAAACGACCTTGCCAGAAATCTGTGTTTTGAGTGTTTTTTTTTAGCATGTTAGGCAGTAAAACGATAAATCATAAGGAACTCTAAATAATATGGAACTCACTCTATATGGAAATCCAAAACAAAGTTACTAAAAACGTGTCTTCTTAGTGTTTTACGTAGAAAAACGCTAAAACGGATGCAAAGCAACCAATATCAAGAAATTGAAAAACGTTACTAAAAAGATATATTTTGTGTGTTTTTCACCTTGTTACCTAGAAAATACGCGAAAATTGATGCAAAGCACTCTCTATTGGGAAACAAAAGGACATTGCAAGAAAAGTGTATAATGAGTGTTTTATAGTTCAAAAGAACCACAAGGCAAAAAACGCAAAATCTCGTGTATATGGAGAGGTTTCCTTGATACAAAAATGCTAAAACTCATGTATAACACTCTTAACTGAGAAACAGAACAACCTTAACAAATGCGTGTATTTTCATTGCTTTTCATATTCTTAGTTACCAAAATCGAAATTGCATGCGGAAATAGATTTGTGGAAAAAAAAGACTTTACCAGAAAAATGTCTTTTGAGTGTTTTTGAGGATGATAGGCAATAAAGCACTAAAAGGGAGGGCAATCACATTACATTGGAGGAAAACGCATTTTTACCAAGAACTTGCATTTAAGTATTTTTGAGCTACTTATATACCAAAACACTAAAACGCATGCAAAACACTCTTGATGGTTAAACAGAATAACATTACCAAAAACTCGTATTTTGAGTGTTTTTGATCATGTTACCAATAAAAACGCATAAATACATGCAAAGAACACTAATTTTGGGAAATGAAAGGAGATTACGAGAAACGTGTATTATGAGTGTTTTTCAGTTCATTAATTACCAAAAAGGTAAAAGCCCCAAATAACACTCTTTATTGAGAAACAATAAATAAAAAAAAAATACAATATTTTTTTTTCTTTCTAATTCATATTCACAGGTACCGAAATGCCAAATTTTGGGCAAAATTCAGGAAATTATATGAAATAAGATCATTATCAAAAAAGTTATATTTAGTTTTTTTTTCGGACTGTTATGTACCAAACCCCTAAAGTGCATGCAAAGCCACCTATATGGGGAAATTAAACGTCTTTGCCAGAAAACAGTCTTATGAGTGTTTTTCAGCATGTTAGGAACCAACACGATAAATAACAGAGAAGTCAATCTATATGGGAATCCAAAACGAAATTACTGAAAACGTGTCTTTTCGGTGTTTTACGTAGAAAAACGCTAAAACAGATGCAAACCAACCAATATGACGAAATAAAATGACATTACGAAAAAGGTATATTTTGAGTGTTTTTGAAATTCTTACCTACAAAAAACGCGAAAATGGATGGAAAGCACTCTATATTGGGAAGCAAAAGGACATTACGAGAAACGTGTATAATGAGTGTTTTATAGTTTCACAAGAACTACAAGTCAAAAAAACGCAAAAACTCTTGTATATAGAGAAGTTTCTTATATTCCAAAATGCTGAAAATCTGGAACAACACTCTTAATTGAGAAACGGAACAATCTTACTAAATGCGTGTAATTTGCGTGCTTTTCACATTCTTGGTTACCAAAACCCCAAATTGCATGCGAAACAGCTTTATGTGGGAAAAAATGACATTACAAGAAAAAATGTCTTTTGAGTGTTTTTCAGCGTGTTAGGCAATAAAGCACTAAAAAGCAGGGCAATCACATTACATTGGAATAAAACTAATTTTTAACAAGAACTTGCCTTTAAGTGTATTTGAGCTCCTTATATACCAAAACACTAAAATGCATAGAAAATACACTTTATGGTGAAACAGAATAACATTACCAAAAACATGTATTTTGAGTGTTTTTGATCATGTTACCAATAAAAACGCTTAAATACATACAAAAAACGCTATTTTTGGGAAATGAAAGGACATTACGAGAAACGTGTATTATGAGTGTTTTTAAGTTCATTAAGTACGAAAAAGCTAATAGCCACAAATTACACTCATTATTGAGAAAAAAAAATGCCTTTTTTTTTTCATTCTTATTCATCTTCACAGGTAACGAGGTGCCAAAATTCGGGCAAAGTTCAGGAAATTATATGAAATAAGAACATTATCAAAAAAGTTAAATTTAGCTTTTTTTTCAGACTCTTATGTACCAAACCCTTAAAGTGCATGTAAAGCCACCTATATGGGGAAATTAAACGTCTTTGCCAAAAAAACTGTCTTATGAGTGTTTTTCAGCATGTTAGGAACCAACACGATAAAACCCAAGAAAGTCAATCTATATGGGAATCCAAAACAAAATTACTGAAAACGTGTCTTTTCGGTGTTTTACGTAGAAAACGCTAAAACGGATGCAAACCTACCAAAATGAAGAAACAGAATAACATTACCAAAAAAGGTATAGTTTGAGTTTTTTAAATTGTTACCTACAAAAAACGCGAGAATGGATGGAAAGCAATATATATTGGGAAGCAAATGGACATTACGAGAAACGAGTATAATGAGTGTTTTATAGTTTCATAAGAACCACAATGCAAAAACCGCAAAAATTCGTGTATATAAAGAAGTTTCTTACATTCCAAAATGCTGAAACTCATGAATTAGACTTTTAATTGAGAAACAGAAGTATCTTACCAAATGTGAGTATTTTTAGTGTTTTTTCACATTCTTAGTTACGAAAATCCGAAATTACAAGCGAAACTAGTTTTATGTGGGAAAAAATGACATTACCAGAAAAGTGCCTTTTGAGTGTTTTAGAGCGTGATATGCAACAAAGCACTAAAAAGCAGAACAATCACATTACATGGGAATAAAACCAACTTTTACCAAAAACATGCCCTTAAGTGTTTTTAACTCCTTACATAAGAAAACGATAAAACGCATGCAAAACACCCTTTATGGAGAAACAAAATAACATTACTAAAAACATGAATTTAAGTGTTTTTGATGATGTTACCTATAAAAACGCTTAAATACATGTAAAGAACCCTATGTTTGTGAAATGAATGGATATTACGAAAAATATGTATTATGAGAGTTTTTAGGTTCCTTAAGGACCAAAAAGCTAATACACTCAAATAACACTCTTTATAGAGAAAAAAAAAGTATATATATATAAAAAGATAAATTTTTTTTTTCTATTCATCTTCATAGGTACCGAGATGCTAGAATTCTGGCAAAATTCAGGGAAATTTCGTAAAGAAAAAAAATTAACAAAAAAATAATAATTTTAGCTTTTTTCGCAGTTATGTAACAAACCCTGAAGTGCATGCAAAGCCACCTCTATGGGAAAATTACACGAATTTACCATAAACCTGTACCAGAAGCATTTTCAACAGTATTACTGAAAACGAGTCTTTTCGGAGATTTACAAAGAAAAACGCTAAAACGGATGCAAACCAACCAATATGAAGAAGTAGAATAACATTACCAATAATATATATTTTGAGTGTTTTTAAGCGTGTTACCTACAAAAAATGCAAAAATGGATGGAAAGCACTCTATATTAGGAAACAAAAGAACGTTACGAGACATGAGAAAAAATGAGTTTTTAATAGTTTCACAAGAATCACAAGGCAATAAACGTAAAAACTCGTGTATATAGAGAAGTTTCTTACATACTAAAATGGTGAAATGCATTAATAACACTTTCAATCGAGAAACAGAACTACCTTACCAAATTGAGTATTTTGAGTATTTTTCAGATTCTTAGTTACGAAATGGCAAAATTACATGCGAAACTACCTTTATGTGGGGAAAAAAAAATGACATTACCAGAAAAATGTCTTTTGAGTGTTTTTGAGCGTGATATATAACAAAGCACTAAAAAGCAAAACAATCACATCACTTGTGAATAAAACCAACTTTTACGAAGAACTTGCCTTTAAGTGTTTTTTAACTCCTTACATACCAAAACGCTAAAACGCATGTAAAACACCTTTTATGGACAAACAGAATAACATTACCAAAAATATGTATTATGAGTGTTTTTGGTCATGTTACCTATAAAAACGCTTAAATACATGTAAAGAACCCTATGTTTGTATAAGAAAAGGACATTACGAAAATCGTTTATTATGAATGTTTTTAAGTTCCTTAAGTACCAAAAAGCTAAAAGACACAAATAACACTTTATAGAGAGAAAAAAAAATTTTGTTATTCAACTTCATAGGTACCGAGATACCAAAATTCTGGAAAAATTCAGGGAAATTTTGTAAAAAAAATCATTATGAAAAAATAATTTTAGCTTTATGCTTTAGCTTTATGTACCAAACCTTGAAGTGCATGCAAAGCCACCTATATGGAGAAATTACTCGACTTTACCAGAAACCTGTCTTATGAGTGTTTTTTTTCAGCAATTTCAACAATATTACTGAAAACGTGTCTTTTCAGTGATTTACGTAGAAAACGCTAAAACGGATGTAAAAAAAACAATATGAAGAAATAGAATAACATTACCAAAAAGATATATTTTGATGTGTTTTTTAGCTTGTTACCTACAAATAATGTAAAAAGGGATGGCAAGCACTTTATATTGGCAAAGAAAAGGACATTACGAGAAACGTGTACGAGTGTTTTATATTTTGAGAAGAACCACAAGGTAAAAAACTCAAAACTCGTGTACATAAAGAAGTTTCTGACATACCAAAAAGTTGAAACTCATGAATAACACTTTTAAATTTGAAACAAAAATACTTTAGCAAATGTGTGTATTAGAAAAGTTTCTTACATATCAAAATGCTGAAAATCATGAATAACACTTTTAATTAAGAAATAGAACAACCTTACTAAATGCCTGTGTTTTGAGTTTTTTTCACATTCTTAGTTACCAAAACCCCAAATTCCATGCAAAACTAGCTTAATGTGGGAAAACAAATGATATTACCAGAAAAGTGTCTTTTGAGTGTTTTTGAACGTGTTAGGCAATAAAACACTAAAAAGCAGGGCAATCACATTACATGGGAATAAAAACAACTTTTACCAAGAACTTGCCTTTAAGTATTTTTGAGCTCATTACATACCAATACGCTAAAACGCATGCAAAACACCTTTTATGGAGAAACAAAATAAGATTACCAAAAACATATATTTTGAGTGTTTTTGATCATGTTATCTATAAAAACGCTCAAATACATGCAAAGAACCTTATGTTTGCGAAACGAAAGGACACTACGAAAAATGTGTATTATAAGTGTTTTTAAGTTCCTTAAATACCAAAAAGCTAAAACCCACAAATAAGACTCTTTATTTAGAGAAAAAAAAGTAAGAAAATGAAAAAAATAGGATTTTTTTTTTTTTTTTTTGTTATTCATCTTCATATGTACCGAGATGCCAAAATTCTGGGAAAATTCAGGACTATTATATGATAAAAGAAAATTATCAAAAAAGTTAATTTTAGCTTTTTTTTTCGGACTGTTATATACCAAACCCTAAATTGCATGCAAAGCCTCCTATATGAGGAAATTAAACGACCTTAAAAGAAATCTTTGTTTTGAGTGTTTTTTTTTTCAGAATGTTAGGCACCAAAACGATAAATAAATAAGGAACTCACTCTATATGGGAATTCAAAACAAAATTACTGTAAACGTGTCTTCTCAGTGTTTTACGTAGAAAAACGGTAAAACGGATGCAAACCAACCAATATAAAAAAGAATAGAAAAACATTACCAAAAAGGTATATTTTGAGTTTTTCTGAGCTTGTTACCTACAAATAACATGAAAATTGATGCAAAGCACTCTATATTAGGAAATAAAAAGACATTGCAAGAAAATTGTATAATGAGTGTTTTATAGTTCAAAAGAACCAAAAGGAAAAAACGCAAAAACATGTGGATATGGAGAAGTTTCCTAGATACCAAAATGCTGAAACTCATGAATAACATTCCTAATTGAGAAACAGAACAATCTTACTAAATGCGTGTATTTTGAGAGCTTTTCACATTCTTAGTTACCAAAACCCCAAATTGCATGCGAAACCAGCTTTATGTGAGAAAAAAAATGACATTACCAGAATAATGTCTTTTGAGTGTTTTTGAGCCTGATAGGCAATAAAGCACTAAAAAGCAGGGCAATCACATTACATTTGAATAAAACCAATTTTTATCAAGATCATGCCTTTAAGTGTTTTTGAGCTCCATATATACTAAACCGCTAAAACGCATGTAAAACAAAGTTTATGGAGAAACAGAATAAAATTACCAAAAACATGTATTTTGAGTGTTTTTGATCGTGTTATCTATAAAAACGCTTAAATATATGCAAAGAACCTTATGTTTGGGAAAGAAAAGGACATTACGAGAAACGTATGTTATGAGTGTTTTTAAATTTGTTAAGTACCAAAAACCTAAAATCCACTCTTTATTTAAAAAAATAAATAAATAAAAAAATAAAAAAATAGGATTTTTTTTTTTTTTTTTTGTTATTCATCTTCATAGGTACCGAAATGCCAAAATTCTGGGAAAATTCAAGGCAATTATATGATAAGAGAATATTATCAAAAAAGTTGATTTTAGCTTTTTTTTTTTGGACTGTTATGTACCAAACCCTAAACTGCCTCTCATATAAGGAAATTAAACGACCTTACCAGAAATCTGTCTTTTGAGTGTTTTTCAGCATGTTAGTCACCAAAATGATAAATAATAAGGAACTCACTTTATATGAGAATGCAAAACAAAATTACTGAAAACGTGTCTTCCCAGTGTTTTACGTAGAAAAACGCTAAAATAAATGCAAACCAACCAATGCCAAGAAATAGAAAAAACATTACCAAAAAGGTATATTTTGATTGTTTTTGAGCTTGTTACCTACAAAAAAAAAAAAACGCTAAAATAGATTCAATGCACTCTATATTGGGAAACAAAGGGACATTGCAAGAAAAGTGTATAATGAGTGTATTATAGTTCAAAAGAACAACAAGGCAAAAAACGCAAAAACTCGTGTATATGGAGAAGTTTCTTAGATACCAAAATGCTGAAACTCATGAATAACACATGGGAAACAGAACAACCTTACCAAATTTGTGCATTTTGAGTGTTTTTCATATTCTCAATTACCAAAAACCCAAATTTCTTGCGAAACCAGATTTATGTGCGAAAACATGACATTTCCAGAAAAATGTCTTTTGAGTGTTTTTGAGCGCGATAGGCAATAAAGCACTAAAAAGTATGGCAATCACTTTTCATTGGAATAAAACCAATTTTTTACCAAGAACTTGCCTTTAAATGTTTTCGAGCTCCTTATATACCAAACCGCTAAAATATATGCAAAACAAACTTTATGGAGAAACAGAATAACATTACCAAAAACATGTAATTTGGGTGTTTTTTATCATGTTATCTATAAAAACGCTTAAATACATGCAAAGAACATTATGTTTGGGAAACAAAAGGACATTACGAGAAACGTGTATTATGAGTGTTTTTTTTTAAGTTCCTTAAGTACCAAAAAGCTAAAACCCACAAATAACACTCTTTATTTAGAAAAAAAAAAATAGGATTTTTTTTTCATCTTCATAGGTACCGAGATGCCAAAATTCTTGGAAAATTCAGGAAAGTTATATGATAAAAGAATATTATCAAAAAAGTTAATTTTAGCTTTTTTTTCGGACTGTTATGTACCAAACCCTAAAGTGCATGCAAAGTCTCCTATATGAGGAAATTGAACGACCTTACCAGAAATCTGTCTTTTGAGTGTTTTTCAGCATGTTAGGCACTAAAACGATAAATAATAAGGAACTCACTCTATCTGGGAATCCAAAACAAAATTACTGAAAATGTATCTTCTCAGTGTTTTACATAGAAAAACGCAAAAACTCATGTATATAAAGAAGTTTCTTAGATACCAAAATGCTAAAACTCATGAATAACAATCTTAATTAAGAAACAGAACAACCTTAGTAAATGCGTGTAGTTTGAGTGTTTTTCATATTCCTAGTTAGCAATACCCAAAATAGCATGCAAAATTAGCTTTATGAGGGAAAAAATGAAATGACCAGAAGTGTCTTTTAATTGTTTTTGAGCGTGTTAGGCAATGAAGTACTAAAAAGCAGGGCAATCAAATTACATGGGAATAAAACCAACTCTTACCAAGAACTTGCCAATATGTATATATATATATATATATATATATATATATATATATATATATATATATATATATATATATATATATATATATATATATATATATATATATATATATATATATATATATATATATATATATATATATATATATATATATATATATATATATATATATATATATATATATATATATATATATATATATATATATATATATATATATATATATATATATATATATATATATTAAAAAAATGTGTTGAGTGTTTTTCAGCTTACGTACTAAAACGGTAAAATGCATGGAAAACACTGTTTGTGGAGAAAAATAATACCAACAATGTGTATTTTGAGTTATGAGCGTAATAAGTAGTAAAATGCCAAAATGCATGCAGAGCGCCTATATGAAGTAACGAAACGACATTTCCAAAAACGTGTCATTTAGGTTTTTTTTTTTTTTTTAGGGTATTAGGCACCAAAACGTTAAAAAAAAAAAACATGGAAAATACCCTATATAGGAAAATTAAACAACTTCAACAAAATCGTGTACTTTGTGTGCTTTTGAGCTTCTTATGTAACAAAACGACAACTAAACTAAACAAAAACTTGTGTTTGAGTGTTTTTGAGCTTGTTAGATAAGTAATCGCCAAAATGCATGCAAAGTTTCAGATATGGAGAAAAGAAAAGATATTAACGCTGTTTTTCAGCTTATGTAACGAAACGCTAAAACACGTAAATACAATTCTATATGAAGAAACAGAACATCATTACGAAAAACGTGTATTATGGGTGCTTTTCCCCATGTTAGGGACCAAAACGCCAAAATACATATAAAGCATCCTATATGAAGAAACAGAACGACCTGATTACAAACATGTATCATGAATATTTTTGAGTTTGTGAGTTATCAAAACGCCAAAGTACATGCAAAGCACCCTATAGAAGAAGAAAAAAAAAATATTACCAAAAACATATCTTTTGAGTGTTTTTCAGCTTCGTACGTACCGAAACTCTAAAAGGGATTGAAAACGCACTTTACTGAGAAATAGAACATTAAAAAAAAACGTGTGTTCTAAGTGTTTTTAAGTTAGGTACCAAAACGACACAATGCATGTAGAATACCTTGTCTGGAGTAACTAAAAGATAGTACCTGCAACGTGCCATTTGGAAATTTTCGAGCAAATTAGGCAACAAAAAGCTAAAAAGCATGGAAATAGCTCTATATGAGAAAAGAAAACAACATTGTCAAAAACGTTACTTTTTAGTGTTTTTGAGAGAATAAAACACTAAAATGTGAGCAAAGAAACATTTATGGGAAATTTTAGCAAAAAATTCTTATCTCAGTCTTTTAACTTGTTAGGTACCCATATTGCCCCATAAACCCCATATTGCATGCAAAGGACCCTATTTGAGGAAACGAAACGATATTAACAGAAACGTGTATTATGAGTGTTTTTATTGATTTTTTTTTTTTTTATGTACCAAAACACTAAAACACGTGAATATTATTCTATATGAGGGAAAAAAAAAACATTAACAAAACCAATAGCAAAACATCACCAGAAACTTGTCATTTAGGTGTTTTGAGCATATTAGGCAGCAAGGAAAACACCCTATATGGGAAAACGAGATAACCTTAACAAAATCGAGTGTTTTTGAGCTTCTTACGTAACAAAACGATAAAAGATGTCCGAAACAATATTAGCAAAAACGTATGTTCTGAAATTTTTTTAGCTTGTTAGGTAACAAAACGCCAAAATGTATGCAAATTACCCTATATAGGTAAATGAAACGATATTAACATAAAGATGTATTATGTCTTTTTTTCAGCTTCATAGATACCAAAAGTCTAAAACACGTAAATAATACTATATTTGCAGAAACAAAACAACATTTCCAAAAGCGTACTTTATGAGTTTTTCCCCATGATAGGTACCAAAACGCCTAAAAGCATAGTGAACACCATACATAAAGAAACAGACCAATATTACGAAAAACTTGTATGCTGAGTGTTTTTGAGCCTGTTAGATACAAAAACACCAAAGTGCATGCAAGACAACCTGTATAGGAAAAGCAATCAATATTAACAAAAACTTGTCTTTTGAGTGTTTTTCAGTTTCTTACGTACTAAAACTCTAAAACGCATGAAAAACACCCTTTATGGAGAAAGAGGACATTACTATAAACGTGTTTTTGAGAGTTTTCCTGATCATTAGCTACCAAGACGCCAAAATGCAGACAGCACACTATTTGATGTAAAGAAATTATATTACCGGAAACGTGTCATTTCAGTGTTTTGAGCATAATAGAAACCAACCCCAACAAAAAAAAATATATACATATATAATATCGAAAACGTGTCTTTTGGATGTTTTTGAGCTTCTTACGTACCAAATTTCTAAAAAGCGTGCAAAACATCCTTTATGGTGAAATAGAACATTACCAAAAATGTGTGTTTTGAGTCTTTTTGAGCTTGTTTGGTTACGAAAACGCCAAAATGCACACAAATTAACGGACATTGACAAACTAAAAGTTATTAAGAAAAAATATTATTATGAGTGTTTTTTTAACTTCTTAGGTACAAAAACACTAAAACACGTGAATATCACTCTATATGAGGAAAAAAGCATTAACGAAAAAAATAGGTGTTTTTCTCATGTTAGGTACGACAATCTACACAGAATACCATATATGAAAAACAGAAAAACATTACCAAAAACGTATATTATAAGTGTTTTTGAGCTTCTTAGGTAATAAAATACTGAAACACGTGATTAGTACATATATTAAGGCGTTTTGGTTTCTAAAAAGCTGGAAAACGCTTAAATCATACGTTTTTGGTAATGTCTCCCGATAAAGGCTATTTATCGTTTTAGCATTTTGGAACGTAAGGAGCTCAAAAACACTCAAAAGACACCATTTTGATAATGTTGTTTTGATTTCTATATAGAGTGTCTTCCATGCTCTTTAGAGTTTTGGTGCTAACGTTGAAAAGCACCGAAATAAAATGAAATGGATGAATTTTTGCGTGTTGGTACGTAATAAGCTTAAAAACATTCAAAATACACGTTTTTGGCAATAATATTTTGTTTCTCCATGAAGTTTCTTTTCCCTGCATTTTAGTGTTTTGGTACGTAAACAGCTGAAAACATTCAAAAGACACGTTTTGTGTCTCCCGTATAGCTTTGCATGCACTTTGGCGTTTTCGAAAACACTACTAATACATGTTTTTGTACCTTATATATACATATATATATATATATATATATATATATATATATATATATATATATATATATATATATATATATATATATATATATATATATATATATATATATATATATATATATATAAAAGAAACGCGATTTCCAGAAAAGTGCCTTTTGAATGTTTATTGGCGTGCTAGGCACCAAAACGCTAAAAAGCATGGAAAGCACCCTATAAAGGAAAACAAAACAACTTTACCATAAACGTGTGTTTTCATTATTTTTGACTTTCTTACGTACCGAAACGCTAAATCGCATGAAAAAAAAAACATGGAGAAATAATATCAAAAACAAATATTTCGAGTGTTTCTGAGTTAGTAGAAAAAGTAGAAAAACGCCAAAATGCATATATAATATCTTAAATCGGAAAATGAAAAGACGTTATTAAAATGTGTACTATTGGTGTTTTTTTTTTTTACTTATTAGATACGAAGTCGCTAAAATGCATGAATAACACTCTATATGAAATAACATTACCAAAAACGTAAATTTTCAGTGTTTTCACATTGTTATGAATCAAAACGCCATAATGCATGTAAAGCCCCCTATTTGGGGAAAGGAAACGAGATTTCAGAAACGTATCTAAAATGTGTTCTTCAGCGTGTTAGGCAAAAAAAAGCATACAAATCACCTGATATGGGAATACAAAACAACATTAAGAAAACGTTTCTTTTGAGTGTCCTACGTACCAAAACGATAAAAAACAAAAAAAAAACATAGAAAACATCCTTTATGGTGAAACAGGATAACATTACCAAAAACAAATATTTTGAGTGTTCTGTAAGATTGTTACGTAAAAAACGCCTAAATGAATCGAAAATACCCTATATGGGAAAAATGAAGTCATTACGAGAAACGTGTATTATGGGTGTTTTTGACCTTCTTAGTATCAAAAGGGTAAAACGCATGAATAACACCCTATATGGAGAAATAGATATATGAAACGACATTAAAAACGCATAAAAATACCCTATATAGAGAAACAGAATACATTTACCAAAAACGTGTATTTTGAGTGTCTTTGAGCGTATTATGTACAAAATCGCCTATAATCAAACAAAACACCCTGCATATGGAAATGAAAGGACATTACGAGAAACGTTTGTTATGTTATTTTTTTTATTACTTTCTTAAGTACCAAATCAGTAAAAAGCTTCAATAGTCCTCTGAAGAAAAAAAAAAACCTTACCAAAAACGTGTATTTTTTTACATTGATAATTACCAAAACGCCAACATGCATGTAAAACAACCTATATGAAGAAACGAAACGAAATAACTAGAAACTTGTCTTTTGTTATTTTTTTGTGCGTGTTAGGCACCAAATCAGTAAGAAGCAACGAAATCACCCTATAGGGGAATACAAAACAACTTTACTAAAACGTGTCTTTGGAGTGTTTTTTTTTTTAGGTTCTTACGAACTAAAATGTCAAAATACATGCAAACACCCTGTTAGGTACCAAAGCACCAAAAAGACCCTATATGAGGAAATGAAAGGACATAACAAAAAACGTGTATTATGAATTTTTTTTTTCTAGCTTCTTAGGTACCAAAACGCTAAAATAAATGAGTAGCACACTGTATGGAGAAAGAGAAACAAATTACCAAAATCGTGTAATTTGAATGTTTTTCACATTGTCAGGTAGCAAAACACCATAATGCTTGCTCGCTATACGAGAAAACTTAACAATAATGTAAGAAATGTGTTTTTATGTGTTTTTCACATAAATGCTAAATAGCATAGAAAGCACCTTATATAGAAATGCAAAATAATAAGCATGTCTTTTAAGTATTTTAAACTTTTTACGTACCAAAACGCTAAAACACGTGCAACAAACACGAATAACCTTACCAAATAGAAAAACCTTATCAAAAACGTGTATTTTGAGTCTTTTTGAGTCTGTTACGTATATCATATTAAAAATGCATGTAAAGCACCCTGTATGGGAAAACGATAGAACATTACGAGAAACGTGCATTGTCAGTGTTTTGAGTCTCTTAGGTACCAAACACTAAACCGCTTGAATGAAAATTGAATATATCCTATATTTCTTAATAGAGAAACAGAACATCACCAAAAACGTGTTTTTATTTATTATTATTTTTTTTTACCTTGTTATGTACCAAAACTTCAAAATACATAGGAAGCATCCTATATGGGGAAATAGAAAGATATTAGGAGAAAAAAAAATTATTGGTGTTTTTGAGCTTCCTAAGTACCAAAACGCTAAAACGCATGAATAGCACCCTATATAGAGAAAAAGAACAACATTACCTGAAACCTTTATTTTGAGCGTTTCTCATATTATGTAGCAAAGCATCATAATGCATGCAGATCTCTATATGAAGAAGCAAAACTATATTACAGGAAACTCGAGTGTTAGGAATCAAAATGCTAAAAAGCATTGAAAGCACCCTATTTGGCAATATAAAATAACATTACCAAGAAAGTATCTTTAGAGTGTTTTTGACCTTCTTACGTGCGAAATCGCTGAAACGCATGCAAAACAACCTTTATGGAGAAACAGAATAACATTACCAAAAACTTGTATTTTGATTGTTTTTGTGCTTGTTAAGTACAAAAATACCAAATTACACGCAAAGCATCCTACATGGAGAAAACAAAGGACATTACGAGAAAAGTGTATTATGAGAGATTTTGAGCTTTTTAGGTACCAAGACTCAAAAACACATGATTAGCACTTTATATGGAAAAACAACTCTACCGAAAACTTTTACTTAAACTCTTTTTCATATTGTTAAGTACCAAAAGACAAAATGCATTGGAAGCCACCTTTATCGGGAAACGAAACGACATTATCATCAATGTGCCTTTTGAGTGTTTTTCAACGTGTTAGACACCAGAACGCTAAAAAAACATGGAAAGCACTCTATAAAGAAATACAAAACAACATTACTAAAAACGTGTTTTATAGGTTCATATGTACAGAAACGCTAAAACCCATACAAAACACCCTTTATGGAGAAGCGAAATAAATATTTCGTTGATAAATTACATTCAGGAAAGTTAGGGAACATCCCTTACAGAAGAAAAAGATCGTAGGAGAATGATCCTGAGGTTAAAACTGAGGACTCAGGTTAAAACACTACATTGGGCGAAGGAGAAGTATATATGAGATTAAAGACAGGGGAAGTGGTTTTAAGGCCATAATATAATGAATTAGAGATTAGTAAAATTGTGAGCGAGTATTTTTTAATTGTCTTTGCCCAGGAAAACATGCAGGATTTGCCGAATAGTGAGAAGATATTTAGGGTAGAAGAGGATGAGAAGCTGACAGATATTACCATAACTAAAAGAGATAGTGGAACAGGAGATAGAAAAGTTGAAAAGTTCAAGTCACCAGGACCAGATGAAATATATTCCACAGTATTTAAGGAAAGGAAAAAGGTTATAAGTAATCTGTTAGTTTCTGTCCTTAGGAAATCACTTTAGTCATGTGAGGTATCGGTAATTCGGAGGCAGGCGAATATAGTACCTACCTTTAAGAAAGGAGATAAAACTTTAACGTCTAACCTGTCAGCTTAACTTCTGTTGAATGTAAAATAATGGAGTCAATAATAGCATATTCTTCTTGCAGATTTACTTATTTCTTATGTTCTTATGTTCTTATTACCAAAAGCGTGTATTTTCAGTGTTTTTCAGCTATTACGTGAAAAAAATGCCAAAATGCATGCAAAGCACCCTATATGAAGAAAAAGAGCGACATTACGAGAAACGTGCATTATGAGTGTTTTTGAGATTCTTAGGTACCAAAACGCTGAAACTCATGAATAACACTCTTAATTGAGATACAGAACAACCTTACCAAATGCGTGTATTTTGAGTGTTTTTCACATTCTTAGTTACCAAAACCCCAAATTGCATGCGAAACTAGCTTTATGTGGAAAAAAAAGACATTACCAGAAGAGTGTCTTTTGAGTGTTTTTGAGCGTGTTAGGCAATAAAGCACTACAAAGCAGGGCAATCACATTACATGGAAATAAAACCAAATTTTACCAAGAACTTGCCTTTAAGTGTTTTTCAGCTCCTTACATATTGAAACGCTAAAACGCATGCAAAACACCCTTTATTGAGAAACAGAAAAACATTACAAAAAACATGTATTTTGAGTGTTTTTGATCATGTTACCTATAAAAACGCTTAAATACAAGCAAAGAACCCTGTATTTGGGAAACGAAAGGACATTATGAGAAACGTGCATTATGAGTGTTTTTAAGTTCCTTAAGTACCAAAAAGCTAAAACCCACAAATAACACTCTTTATAGAGAAAAAAATAAATAAATAAAAAAATAGCATTTTTTTTTTGTTATTCATCTTCATAGGTGCCAAGATGCCAAAATTCTGGCAAAATTCAGGGAAATTATGTGGAAAAAAGAACATTATCAAAAAAGTTAATTCTAGATTTTTTTCGGACTATGTACCAAACCCTAAAGTGCATGCAAAGCCACCTATTTATGGAAATTAAACGATTTTACAAGAAACCTGTCTTTTGAGTGTTTTTTAGCATGTTAGGCACCAAAACGATAAATACCATTGAAGTAACTCAATATGGGAATCCAAAACAAAATTACTGAAAACATGTCTTCTCCGTGTTTTACGTAGAAAAACACTAAAACGGATCCAAACCAACCAATACGAACAAATAGAAAAACATCCCAAAAAACGTATATTTTGAGTGTTTTTGAACTTGTTACCTACACAAAAACGCGAAAATGCATGCAAAGCATTCTATATTGGGAAACAAAAGGACATTACGAGAAACGTGTATAATGAGTGTTTTATAGTTTCACAAGATCCACAAGGCAAAAAACACAAAAACTCGTATATATGGAGAAGTTTCTTAGATACCAAAATGCTGAAACTCATGAATAAAACTCTTAATAGAAAAACAAAACAACCTTACTAAATGCGTGTATTTTGAGTGTTATTTCACATTCTTAGTTAAAAATACGAAATTCCATGCGAATATAGCTTTATGTGGGAAAAAAACGACATTACCAGAAAAGTGTCTTTTGAGTGTTTTTGAGTGTTAGGCAATAAAGCACTAAAAAGTAGGGCAATCACATTACATGGAATAAAACCAACGTTTACCAAGAACTTGCCTTTAAGTGTTTTTCAGCTCCTTATATGCGCTAAAACTAATGCAAAAGACACTTTATATAGAAACAAAATAACATAATCAACAACAGGTATTTTCAGTGTTTTTTAATCATGTGATCTATAAAAAACGCTTAAATACATGCAAAGAACCTTATGTTTGGGAAAGGAAAGGATATTACGAGAAACGTGTATTATGCGTGTTTTCCAGTTCCTTAAGAACCAAAAAGCTAAAACCCACAAGTAACACTCTTTATTCAGAAAAAAATAAACAAAATAAATAGAAAAACAGGAATTTTTTAATTTTTTTATTCATCTTCATAGGTACCGAGATGCCAAATTCTGGCAAAATTCAGGGCAATTATGTGATAAAAGATCATTATCAAAAAAGTTAATTTTAGCTTTTTTACGGACTGTTATTTACCAAACCCTAAAGTGCATGCAAAGCCACCTATATGAGGAAATTAATCGACTTTACCAGAAACCTGTCTTTTGAGTGATTTTCAGCATGTTAGGCATCAAAACGATAAATAATATGGAAGTCACTCTATATGAGAATCCAAAACAAAATACTGAAAACGTGTCTTTTCTGTGTTTTAGGAAGAAAAACGCTAAAACGGATGCAAACCAACAAATATGAAGAAATAGAATATTACCGAAATGGTATATTTTCAGTGTTTTTAATCTTGTTACATACAAAAAACGCGAAAAAAGGATGCAAAGCACTATATATTGGGAAACAAAAGGACATTACGAGAACGTGAATAATGAGTGTTTTATAGTTTCATAAGAACCACAAGGCAAAAAACGCAAAAACTCGTGTATATGAAGAAGTTTCTTAGTTACCAAAATGCTGGTACTCATGAATAACACTCTTAAATGAGAAACATAACAACCTTACGAAATGCGTGTATTTTGAGTGTTTTTCACATTCTTATTTACCAAAACCCCAAATTACATGTAAAACTAGCTTTATGTTGGTAAGAAATGACATTACCAGAAAAGTGACTTTGAGTGTTTTTGAGCGTGTTAGGCAATAAAGCACTAAAAAGCAGGGCAATAACATTACATGGGAATGAAACCAACTTTTACCAAGAACTTGCCTTTAATATTTTTTTTGAGCTCCTTACATACCAAAACGCTAAAACGAATGCAAAACACCCTTTATGGAGAATTAGAATAACATTACCAAAAACATGTATTTTGAGTGTTTTTGGTCATGCTACATATAAAAACGCGAAAATACATGCAAAGAACCCTATGTTTGGGAAACGAAAGGACATTACGAGAAACGTGTATTATGGGTGTTTTTAAGTTCCTGAAGAACCAAAAAAACTAAAACCCACAAATAACACTCTTTATAAAGAAAAAATAAATAAATATATAAAAAACGGCAATTTTTTTGTTTTTCTTTTGTTATTCATCTTCATAGGTACCGAGATGCCAAAATTCTGGGAAAATTCTGGGCAATTATGAGATAAAAAATATTATCAAAAAAGTTAATTTTAGCTTTTTTTTTCGGAATGTTATGTACCAAACTATTAAGTGAATGCAAAGCCACCTACATGAGGAAATTAAACGACTTTACGAGAAACCTTACTTTTGAGTGTTTTTCAGTATTTTAGGCACCAAAACGATAATAACATGGAAGTCACTCAATATGGGAATCCAAAACAAAATTACTGAAAACGTAAAAAAACGCTAAAAAGGATGCAAACCAACCAATATGAAGAAATAGAATAACATTACGAAAAATGTATATTTTGAATGTTTTTGAGCTTGTTGCCTAAAAAAAATGCAAAAATGGATGTAAAGTATTGCAAAACAAAAGGACATTCTGAGAAACGTGTATAATGAGTGTTTTATAGTTCCACAAGAACCAAAAGGCAAAAAACGCAAAAACTCCTGTACCTAGAGATGTTTCTTAGATACAAAAATGATGAAACTCATGAATAACACTTTTAATTGAGAAACAGAATTACCTTACAAAATGTGTGAATTTTGAGTGTTTTTCACATTCTTAGTTACGAAAATCCCAAATTACATGCGAAACTAGCTAGTTTCCTAGATACCAAAATGCCAAAACTCATGAATAACACTCTTAATTGAGAAACAGAAAAACCTTACTAAATGCTTGTATTTTGAGTGCTTTTCACATTCTTAGTTACCCAAAACCCAAATTGATTGCGAAAACAGCTTTATGTGGTAAAAAAAAAAAACGACATTTTCAGATAAGTGTCTATTGAGTGTTTTTGTGCGTGATAGGCAGTAAAGCACTAAAAAGAAGGGCAATCACATTACATGGGAATAAAACCAATGTTTACCAAGAACTTGCCTTTCAGTGTTTTTGAGCTCCTTATATACCAAAACGCTAAAACGCATGCAAAAAACACTTTATGGAGAAACAGAATAACATTACCAAAAAAAATGTATTTTGAGTGTTTTTGATCATGTTACCAATAAAAACGCTTAAATACATGCTAAGAACCCTATTTGTGGGAAACGAAAGGACATTACGAGAAACGTGTATTATGAGTATTTTTAAATTCATTAAGTACCAAAAAGCTAAAAGCCACAAATAACTCTCTATTGAGAAAAAATAAATAAATAAATAAAAAAATACGATATTTTTTTTTCTTCCTTATTCATCTGCACAGGTACCGAGATGCCAAAATTTAAGCAAAATTCATGAAATTTTCTGAAATAAGAACATTATCAAAAAAGTTAATTTTAGCATTTTTTTTTCTCGACTGTTATGTAGCAAACCCTAAAGTGCATGCAAAACCACCTATATGGGGAAATCAAACGTCTTTGCCAGAAAACTGTCTTATGAGAGTTTTTCAGCATGTTAGGCACCAAAACGATAAAACCAAAGGAAGTCAATCTATATGGAAATCTAAAACAAAATTACTGAAAACGTGTCTTTTCGGTGTTTTACGTAGAAAAACGCTAAAAAAGATGCAAATCAACCAATATTAAAAAATAATTAGAATAACATTATAAAAAAGGTATATATTGAGTGTTTTTGAGCTTGTTACCTACAAGAAAGGTGAAAATGGATGCAAAGCACTCCTTATTGGGAAACAAAAGGACATTACGAGAAACGTGTATAATGAGTGTCTTATTATTTTCGAGCAAAACAACTTGTGGTTCACAAGAACCACAAGGCAAAAAGCGCAAAAACTCGTGTATATAAGTTTCTTAGATACCAAAATGCTGAAACTCATGAATAACAATCTTAATTAAGAACAGAACAATCTTACCAAAAGCGTGTATTTTCCGTGTTTTTCACATTCTTAGTTAGCAAAATCCCAAATAGCATGCGAAACTAGCTTTATGTGGGAAAAAAATGACGTTACCAGAAGTGTCTTTTGGGTGTTTTTGAGCGTGTTTGGCAATAAAGCACTAGAAAGTAGGGCAATCAAATTACATGGGAATAAAACCAACTTTGACCAAGAACTTGCCATTATGTTTTTGAGCTCCTTATTATTTACCAAACCCTAAAGTGCATCCAAAGCCACCTATATGAGGAAATTAAACGACTTTAAAAGAAACCTGTCTTTTCAGTGTTTTTCAGCATGTTAGGCTCCAAACTGATAAATAATATGGAAGTCAGTCAATATGTGAATCGAAAACAAAATTACTGAAAACGTGTCTTTTCAGCGTTTTACGTAGAAAAAAACGCTAAAACGGATGCAAAGCAACGAATATGAAGAAATAGAATAACATTACCAAAACGTGTTTTTGAGCTTTTTACGTACAAAAGAACGCGAAAATGGATGTAAAAGCACTCTATATTGGGAAGAAAAAAGGACATTTAGAGAAACATGTATAATGATTGTTTTATAGTTTCACAAGAACCACAAGACAAAAAACGCAAAAAGTTTCTTACATACCAAAATGATAAAACTCATGAATAACACTTTTAATTGAGAAACAGAACTACTTTACCAAATGTGTGTATTTTGAGTGTTTTTCACATTTTTAGTTACGAAAATCCCAAATTACATTTATACATTATTTTGTTACAATATTTTGAGTGTTTTTGATCATGTTACCTATAAAAACGCTTAAAAACATGCAAAGAGCCCTATGTCTGTGAAACGAAAGGACATTACGAAAATCGTGTATTATGATTGTTTTTAAGTTCCTTAAGTACCAAAAAACTAAAACCCACAAATAGAGAAAAAATAAATAACTAAAAAATAGATTTTTTTTTATTCATCTACATAGGTATGAAGATGCCAAAATTCAGGCAAAATTCAGGGAAATTATGTAAAAAACACATTATGAAAAATTTTTTTTAGCTTTTTTCCGGAATTATGTACCAAACCCAGAAGTGCATGGAAAGCCACCTATATGGGGAAATTACACGACTTTACCAGAAATCTGTCTTTTAAGTGTTTTTTTCAGCAATTTCAACAATATTACTGAAAACGTGTCTTTTCAGTGATTTACGAATAAAAGCACTAAAACGGATGCAAGCCAACCAATATGAAGAAATAACATTACCAAAAAGATATATTTTGAGTGTTTTTCAGCTTGTTACCTACAAAAAAAGGCGAAAATGGATGGAAAGCACTTTATATTAGGAAACAAAAGAACATTACGAGAAACGTGTATAATGAGTGTTTTATAGTTTTAAAAGAACCACGAGGCATTAAACGCAAAATATACTCGTGTATATAGAGAAATTTCTTACATACCAAAATGAATAAATGCATGAATAACACTTTTAATCGATAAACAGAACTACCTTACTAAATTGTGCATTTTGAGTGTTTTTCACATTCTTAGTTACGAAAATGCCAAATTACATGAGAAACTAGCATCATTTGGGAAAAAAAAATGACATTACCAGAAAAGTGTCTTTTGAGTGTTTTTCAGCGTGATATCCAAAAAAGCACTAAAAAGCAGAACTATCATATTACATAGGAATAAAACCAACTTTTACGAAGAATTTGCCTTTAAGTGTTTTTAACCCCTTATATACCAAACCTTTAAAATGCATGGAAAACAAATTTTATGGAGAAACTGAATAACATTACCAAAAACATGTATTTTGAGTGTTTTTGATCATGTTATCTATAAAAACACTTAAGTATATGCAAAGAACATTATGTTTGGGAAACAAAAGGACATTACGAGAAACTTGTATTATGAGTGTTTTTTTTTAAGTTCCTTAAGTACCAAAAAGCTAAAACCCACAAATAACACTCTTCATTTAGAAAATAAAAAAAATAAAAAATAAAATAAATATGATTTTTTTTTTTTGTTATTCATCTTCATAGGTACCGAGAAATTCAGGGCAATTATGTGATAAAAGAATATTATCAAAAAAGTTAATTTCAGCCCTTTTTTCGAACTGTTATGTACCAAACCCTAAAGTGCAGGTAAAGCCTCCAATATGAGGAAATGAAACGACCTTACCAGAAATCTGTGTTTTGAGTGTTTTTTAGCATGTTAGTCACCAAAACGATAAATAATAAGCAACTCACTCTATATGGGAATCCAAAACAAAGTTACTGAAAACGTGTCTTTTCAGTGTTTTACGTAGAAAAACGTTAAAACGGATGGAAACCAACCAATATCAAGAAATAGAAAAACGTTACCAAAAAGGTTTATTTTGAGTGTTTTTGAGCTTTTTACCTATAAAAAACGCGAAAATAGATGCAAAGCACTCTATATTGGGAAACAAAAGGATATTGCAAGAAAAGTGTATAATGATTGTTTTATAGTTCAAAGCAAAAAACGCAAAAACTCGTGTATATGGAGAGATTTCCTAGATACCAAAATGCTGAAACTCATGAATAACACTCTTAATTGAGAAACAGAACAACCTTACTAAATGCGTGTATTTTGAGTGCTTTTCACATTCTTAGTTACCAAAACCCTAAATTGCATGAGAAACCACCTTTATCTGAGAGAAAAAATGACATTACCAGAAAAGTGTCTTTTAAGTGTTTTTGAACATGATAGGCAATAAAGCACTAAAAAGCAGTGCAATCATATTACATTGGAATAACACCAATTTATACCAAAAACTTGCCTTTAAGTGTTTTTGAGCTCCTTATATACAAAACTGCTAAAACGCATGGAAAACACACTTTATGGAAAAACAGAATGACATTACCAAAAACATGTATTTTCAGTGTTTTTGGTCATGTTATCTATAAAAACGCTTAAATACATGCAAGCAACATTATGTTTGGGAAACAAAAGTACATTACGAGAAACGTGTATTATGAGTGTTTTTTTTAAGTTGCTTAAGTACCAAAAAGCTAAAACCTACAAATAACACTCTTTATTTAGAAAAAAAAAAAAAAAAAATAGGATTTTTTTCTTTTTTCTTTTTTGTTATTCATCTTCATAGGTACCGAGATACCAAATTTCTGGGAATATTCAGGGCAATCATATGATAAAACAATATTATCAAAAAAGTTCATTTCAGCTTTTTTTTCGGAATAGGAATTTTTTTTTTTTTATCTTCACAGGTACCGAGATACCAAAATTCTGGGAAAATTCAGGGCAATCATATGATAAAACAATATTATCAAAAAAGTTAATTTCAGCTTTTTTTTTTTCGGACCCAACCCTAAAGTGCATGCAAAGCCTCCTATATGAGGAAATTAAACGACCTTACCAGAAATCTGTGTTTTGAGTTTTTTTAGCATGTTAGTCACCAAAACGATAAATAATAAGGAAATCACTCTATATGGGAATCCAAAACAAAGTTACTGAAAACGTGTCTTCTCAGTGTTTTACGTAGAAAAACGCTAAAATGGATGCAAAACAATGAATATCAAGAAATAGAAAGACGTTATTAAAAACGTATATTTTGAATGTTTTTGAGCTTGGTACCTATAAAAAAACGCGAAAATTGATGCAAAGCACTCTATATTGGGAAACAAAAGGACATTGCAAGAAAAAGTGTATAATGAGAGTTTTATAGTTCAAAAGAACCACAAGGCAAAAAACGCAAAATCTTGTGTGTATGGAGAGGTTTCCTACATACCAAAATGCTAAAACTCATGTATAACACTATTAATTGAGAAACAGAACAACCTTACTAAATGCGTGTATTTTGAGTGCTTTTAACATTCTTAGTTACCAAAACCCCAAATTGCATGCAAAAATAGATTTGTTGGGAAAAAAATTTACTTTACCAGAAAAGTGTCTTTTGAGTGTTTTTGAGCGTGATAGGCAATAAAACACTAAAAAGGAGGGCAATCACATTATATCGGAGTAAAACGAATTTTTACCAAGAACTTGCCTTTAAGTGTTTTTGAGCTCCTTATGCACCAAAACACTAACAGGCATGCAAAATACACCTAATGGTGAAACAGAAGAACATTACCAAAGACATGTATTTTGAGTGTTTTTGATCATGTTACCAATAAAACCGCTTAAATACATGCAAAGAACCCTATTTTTGAGAAAAGAAAGGACATTACGGAACACGTGTATTATGAGTGTTTTTAAGTTCCTTAAGTACCAAAAAAGCTAAAACCCACATTAATCACTTTATAGAGAAAAAAAAATTTTCTTTTTTTGTTTTGTTATTCATCTTCATAGGTACTAAGATGCCAAAATTCTGGGAATATTCTTTGGGAATCGAAAACAAAATTACTGAAAACGTGTCTTTTCGGTGTTTTACGTAGAAAAACGCTAAAACAGATGAAAACCAACCAATATGAAGAAACTCATGAATAACATTCCTAATTGAGAAACAGAACAACCTTACTAAATGCGTGTATTTTGAGAGCTTTTCACATTCTTAGTTACCAAAACCCCAAATTGCATGCGAAACCAGCTTTATGTGAGAAAAAAATGACATTACGAGAAAAATGTCTTTTGAGTGTTTTTGAGCCTGATAGGCAATAAAGCATTAAAAAGCAGGGCAATCACATTACATTTCAATAAAACCAATTTTTATCAAGATTTTCATTTTAAGTGTTTTTGAGCTCCTTATATACTAAACCGCTAAAACACATGCAAAACAAACTTTATGGAGAACCAGAATAACATTACCAAAAAGATGTATTTTGAGTGTTTTTGATAATGTTTTCTATAAAAACGCTTAAATACATGCAAAGAACCTTATGTTTGGGAAACGTAAGGACATTACGAGAAACATGTATTATGAGTGCTTAACTACCAAAAAGCTAAAACCCACAAATAACATTCGTTATTTAGAAAAAAAAAAATATTTTTTTTTAAATGAAAGGTTTTTCTTTTCTTTTTTTGTTATTCACCTTCATAGGTACCGTGATGCCAAATTTCCGGGAAAAATTAGGGCAATTATATGATAAGAGAATATTATAAAAAAAAAGTTGATATTAGCTTTTTTTTCGGACTGTTATGTATCAAACACTAAAGTGCACTCAAAGCCTCCCATATGAGGAAATTAAACGACCTTACCAGAAATCTGTGTTTTGAGTGTTTTTCAACATGTTAGGCACCAAAACGATAAATACTATGGAACTCACTCTATATGGCAAACCAAAACAAAATTACTGGAAACGTGTCTTCTCAGTGTTTTACGTAGAAAAACGCTAAAACGGATGGAAACCAACAAATATCAAGAAGTAGAAAAACATTACCAAAAAGGTATATTTTGAGTGTTTTTGAGGTTGTTACCTAAAAAAAAAAACGCGAAAATTGATACAAAGCACTCTATATTGGAAAACAAAGGGACATTGCGAGAAAAGTGTATAATGAATGTTTTATAGTTTAAAAGAACCACAAGGCAAAAAACGCAAAAACTAGTGTATATAGAGAAGTTTCCTAGATACCAAAATGCTGAAAATCCTGAATAACACTCTTAATTAAGAAACAGAACAACTTTACTAAATGCGTGTATTTTGAGTGCTTTTCACATTCTTAGTTACCAAAATCCCAAATTGCATGCGAAACCAGCTTTATGTGGGAAAAAAATGACATTACCAGAAAAATGTCTTTTTAGTGTTTTTGAGCTTGATAGGCAATAAAGCACTAAAAAACATGGATATCACTTTACATGGCAATAAAATCAATTTTTACCAAGAACTTGCCTTTAAGAGTTTTGAGCTCCTTATATACCAAAACGCTAAAACGCATGCAAAACACACTTTATGAAGAAAGAGAATAGCATTACCAAAAACATATATTTTGAGTGTTTTTGATCATGTTACCAATAAAAACGCTTAAATACATGCAAAGAACCCTATTTTTAGGAAATTAAAGGACATTGGGAGAAACGTGTATTACGAGTGTTTTTAAGATCATTATTTATCAAAAAGCTAAAAGCCACAAATAACACTCTTTATTGAGAAAAAAAATAAATAAATAAAAAAATACGATATTTTTTCTTTCTTTTTCATCTTGACAGGTACTGAGATGCCAAAATTTGGGCAAAATTCAGGAAATTATGTGAAATAAGAACATTATAAAAAAGTTAAATTTAGCTTTTTTATTTTCGTACTGTTATGTACCAAACCCTAAAGTGCATACAAAGCCACCTATATGGGGAAATTAAACATCTTTGCCAGAAAACTGTGTTATGAGTGTTTTTCAACTTGTTAGGCACCATAACGGTAAATAACAATCTAAAACAAAATTACTGAAAACGTGTCTTTTCGGTGTTTTACGTAGAAAAACGCTAAAACGGATGCAAACCAACCAATAGGAAGAAATAAAATAACATTACCAAAAAAGTACTTTTTGAGTGTTTTTGTCCTTGTTACCTACAAAAAACGCGAAAATGGATGCAAAGCACTTCCTATTGGGAAACAAAAGGACATTACGAGAAACGTGTATAATGAGTGTTTTATTATTTTTGAGGAAAAGAACTTGTGGTTCACAAGAACCACAAGGCAAAAAACGCAAAAACTCGTGTATATAAAGAAGTTTCTTGGATACCAAAATGCTTAAACTCTTGAATAACAATATTAATTTAGAAACAGAACAACCTTACCAAATGCGTGTATTATGAGTGTTTTTCACATTCATAGTTAGAAAAATCCGAAATAGCACGCGAAACTATGTTGGAAAAAAAATGACATTACTAGAAGTGTCTTTTGAGTGTTTTTGAGCGTATTAAACAATAAATCACAAAAAAAACAGGGCAATCACATTACTTGGGAATAAAACCAACTTTTACCAAGAACTTGCCTGGAAGTGTTTTTGACTTCCTTACAAACCAAAACGCTAAAACGCATGCAAAAAACTCCTTTATGGAGATGCAGAATAACATTACTAAAAACATGTGTTTTAAGTGTTTTTGATCATGTTACCTACAAAAACGCTTAAATACATGCAAAGAATCCTATATTTGGGAAACGAAAGGTCATTACGAGAAACGTGTATTAGGACCGTTTTTAAGTTCCTTAAGTACCAAAACGTTAAAACCCACAAATAACACTCTTTATAGAGAAAAAATAAATAAATAAATAAATAATATCTTTTTTTTTATATTGATTTTCATTGGTACCAAGACGCCAATATTCTGCCAAAATTCAGGGAATTTATCTGGAAAAAAGAACATTATCAAAAAAAGTTAATTATAGCTCTTTTTCGGATTTTTATGTACCAAACTTCAAAGTGCATGCCACCTATATAAGGAAGTTAAACGACTTTACCAGAAACCTGTCTTTTCAGTGTTTTTCAGCATGTTAGGCACCAAAACGATAAATAATATGGAAGTCAGTCAATATGTGAATCCAAAACAAAATTACTGAAGACGTGTGTTTTCAGTGTTTTACGTAGAAAAACGCTAAAACGGATGCAAACCAACAAATATGAAGAAATAGAATAACATTACCAAAAAGTGTTTTTGAGCTTTTTACCTACAAAAAACGCGCAAACATTTGGAAAGCACTCTATATTGGGAAGCAAAAGGACATTTAAAGAAATATGTATAATGATTGTTTCACAAAAACCACAAGACAAAAAACGCAAAAACTCGTGTATATAGAGAAGTTTCTTATATACCAAAACGCTAAAACTCATGAATAACACTTTTAATTGAGAAACAGAACTACCTTACCAAATGTGTGTATTTTGAGTGTTTTTCACATTCTTAGTTACGAAAATCCCAAATTACATGTGAAACTAGCTTTATGTGGGAAAAAAATGACATTATCTGAAAAGTGTCTTTTGAGTGTTTTTGAGCGTGATGTGCAACAAAGCACTAAAAAGCAGAACAATCACATTACATGCAAAGAACCCTATGTCTGTGAAACGAAAGGATATTACGAAAATCGTGTATTATGATTATTTTTAAGTTCCTTAAGTACCAAAAAACTAAAACCCAGAAATAGAGAAAAAATTAATAACTAATAACGAAAATGGATGCAAAGCACTCCCTATTGGGAAAGAAAAGGACATTACGAGAAACGTGTATAATGAGTGTCTTATTATTTTCCGGCAAAAGAACTTGTGGTTCACAAGAACCACGAGGCAAAAAACGCAAAAACTCGTGTATATAAAGAAGTTTCTTAGATACCAAAATGCTGAAACTCATGAATAACAATCTTAATTGAGAAACAGAACAACATTACCAAATGCGTGTATTTTTTAGTGTTTTTTCACATTCTTAGTTAGCAAAACCCCAAATGGCATGCGAAACTAGCTTTATGTGTGAAAAAAAAAAAAAACTGACATTACCAGAAGTGTCTTTTGAGTGTTTTTGAACGTGTCAGGCAATAAAGCACTAAAAAGCAGGGCAATCATATTACATTGGAATAAAACCAACTTTTACCAAGAACTTGCCTTGAAGTGTTTTTCAGCTCCTTACATAACAAATCGCTAAAACGCATGCAAGACACTCCTTTATGGAGAAGCAGAATAACATTACCTTAAAACAAGTGTTTTTGAGTGTTTTTTTTATCAAGTTACCTATAAAAACACTTAAATACATGGAAAGATCCCTATATTTGGGAAACGAATGTGGATTATGAATGTTTTTAAGTTCCTTAAGTACCAAAACGTTAAAACCTACAAATAACACTCTTTATAGAGAAAAAAATAGCATTTTTATTTTTTTGTTATTGATGTTCATAGGTACCAAGATGCCAAAATTCTGCCAAAATTCAGGGAAATTATGTGGAAAAAAGAACATTATCGAAAAAGATAATTTTACCTTTTTTCGGAGCAATGTACCAAACCATAAAGTGTATGCAAAGCCACCTATTTGGGAAAATTTAACGACTTTACAAGAAACCTGTCTTTTGAGTGTTTTTTTTCGCATGTTAGGTACCAAAACGATAGATAATATGAAAGTCACTCTATATGGAAATCCAAAACAAAATTACTGAAAACGTGTCTTTTAAAAGATTTACGTAGAAACACGCTAAAACGGATGCAAACCAACCAATATGAAAAAATAGAATAATATTACCAGAAAAGTATATTTTGTGTGTTTTTGATCTTGTTACATAAAAAAAAAAAACACAAAAATGGATGGAAAGCACTGTATATTAGGAAAAAAAAGGACATAACATGTATAATGAGTGTTTTATAGTTCCACCAGAATCACAAGGCAAAAAACGCAAAAACTCGTATGTGTGGAGAAGTTTCCAAGATACCAAAATGCTGAAACTCATGAATAACTTTCTTAATCAAGAAACAGAGCAACCTTACTGAATGCGTGTATTTTGAGTGTTTTTTTTTACATTCTTAGTTACCAGAATCCCAAATTCCATGTGAAACTAGCTTTATATGGGAAAATGACATTACCAGAAAAGTGTCTTTGAGTGTTTTTGAGACTGTTAGGCAATAAAGCACTAAAAAGCAGAGCAATCACATTACATGGGAATAAAACCAACTTTTACGAAGAACTTGCCTTTTAGTGTTTTTGACACGCATTTAGTAAGGTTGTTCTGTTTCTCAATTAAGAGTGTTATTCATGAGTTTCAGCATTTTGGTATCTAGGAAACTTCTCCATATACACGAGTTTTTGCGATTTTTGCCTTGTGTTTTTTTTAACTATAAAACATGCATTATACACTTTTCTAGCAATGTCCGTTTGTTTCCCAATATAGAGTGCTTTGTATCAATTTTTTGCGTTTTTTTTTTGTAGGTAACAAGCTCAAAAACACTCAAAATATACATTTTTGGTAATGTTTTTCTGCTTCTTGATATTGGTTGGTTTGCATCAATTTTAGCGTTTTTCTACGTAAAACACTGAGAAGACACATTTACAGTAATTTTTTTTTTGGATTCCCACATACAGTGAGTTCCTTATTATTTATCTTTTTGGTGCCTAACAAGCTGAAAAACACTCAAAAGACAGATTTCTGGTAAGGTCTTTAATTTCCTCACATGGGAGGCTTTGCTTTTTTTTTTTTTTTTTTTTTTGAGCGTGTTATGAAAATAAAGCACTAAAAGCCAGGGCAATCACATTACATGGGAATAAAACCAAATTTTACCAAGAACATGCCTTTATGTGTTTTTGAACTCCTTATACTCGTATACCAAAACGCTAA
This sequence comes from Scylla paramamosain, assembly GCF_035594125.1. Taxonomy (NCBI): domain Eukaryota; kingdom Metazoa; phylum Arthropoda; class Malacostraca; order Decapoda; family Portunidae; genus Scylla; species Scylla paramamosain. The sequence continues at coordinate 4,659,939 of NC_087199.1, forward strand.
AACGCATGCAAAATACATTTTATGGAGAAAAAGAAAAACATTACCAAATACATGTATTTTCAGTGTTTTTGATCATGTTATTTATAAAAACGCTTAAATTCATGCATAGAACCTTATATTTGGGAAACGAAAGGACATTACGAGAAACATGTATTATGAGTGTTTTTTTAAGTTCCTTTAGTACCAAAAAGCTAAAACCCACAAATAACACTATTTAAAAAATAAATAATAAAAAAATAAAAAATATATGATTTTTTTTTTTTGTATTTATTTTCATAGGTACCGAGATGCCAAAATTCTGGGAAAATTCAGGGCAATTATATGATAAAAGAATATTATCAAAAAAGTTAATTTCAGCTTTTTTTGTTCGAACTTATGTACCAAGCCCTAAAGTGCATGCAAGCTTTTCATTATGAGGATATTAAACGATCTTACCAGAAATCTGCGTTTTGTGTGTTTTTTAGCATGTTAGGCACCGAGACGATAAATAATAAGGAACTCACTCTATATGGGAATCCAAAACAAAGTTACAGAAAACGTGTCTTCTCAGTGTTTTACGTAGAAAAACGTTAAAACGGATGCAAACCAACCAATATCAAGAAATAGTAAAACGTTTCCAAAAAGGTATATTTTGAGTGTTTTTGATCTTTTTACCTACAAAAACGCGAAAATTGATGCAAAGCACTCTATATTGGGAAACAAGAGGACATTGCAAGAAAAGTGTATAATGAGAGTTTTATAGTTCAAAAGAACCACAAAGCAAACAACGCAAAAACTCGTGTATATGGAGAGATTTCCTAGATACCAAAATGCTGAAACTTATGAATAACACTCTTAATTGAGAAACAGAACAACCTTACTAAATGCGTGGATTTTAAGTGCTTCTCACATTCTTAGTTACCAAAAACCCCAAATTACATGCGAAAATAGCTTTGTGGGGAAAAAAATGAATTTTCCAGAAAAGTGTCTTTTGAGTGTTTTTCAGCGTGATAGGTAATAAACCACTCAAAAGCAAGGCAATTACATTACATTGGAATAAAATAATTTTTTACCAAGAACTTGCCATAAGTGTTTTTGAGCTCCTTATATACAAAACTGCTAAAACGCATGCAAAACACACTTTATGGAGAAACAGAATAACTTTACCAAAACCTATTTTTTTGAGTGTTTTTGATCATGTTATCTATAAAAACGCTTAAATACATGCAAAGAACCTTTTGTTTGGGAAACGAAAGGACATTACAAGAAACGCGTATTATGAGTGTTTTTAAGGTCCATAAGTACCAAAAAGGTAAATCCCATAAATAACACTTTTCATTAAGAAAAAAATAAATAAATAAATAAAAAATAAAAAAATAGGATTTTTTTTTTATTTATCTTCATAGGTACCGAGATGCCAAAATTCTGGTAAAAATTCAGCGCAATTATATGATAAAAAAATATTATCAAAAAAGTTAATTTTAGCTTTATTTTGGGGGGACTGTTATGTACCGAACACTAAAGTGCACGCAAAGCCTCCTATATGAGGAAATTAAACGACCTTATCAGAAATCCCTCTTTTGAGTGTTCTTAAGCATGTTAGGCACCAAAACAATAAATAATAAGGAACTCACTCTATATGGGAATTAAAAAAAAAATACTGAAAACGTGTCTTCTCAGTGTTTTACGTAGAAAAACGCTAAAACGGATGCAAACAAACCAATATAAAGAAATAAAAAAACATTACCAAAAAGGTATATTTTGAGTGTTTTGAGCTTGTTACCTATAAAAAAACACGAAAATTGATGCAAAGCACTCTATAATGGGAAAGAAAAGGACATTGCAAGAAAAGTGCATAATGAGTGTTTAATAGTTCAAAAGAACCACAAGGCAAAAAAAGCAAAAACTAGTGTATATGAAGAAGTTTCCTAGATACCAAAATGCTGAAACTCATGAACAACACTCTTAATTGAGAAACAGAACAATCTTACTAAAAGTGTGTATTTTGAGTGCTTTTCACATTCTTAGTTACCAAACCCCAAATTCCATGCGAAACCAGCTTTATGTGGGAAAAAAATAACATTACCAGAAAAATGTCTGTTGAGTATTTTTGAGCGTGTTAGGTAATAAAGCACTAAAAAGCTGGGCAATGACATTACATTGGAATAAAACCATTTTTTAATAAGAACTTGCTTATAAGTGTTTTTGAGCTCCTTATATACCAAAACACTAAAACGCATCCAAAATACACTATATTGTGAAACAGAATAACATTACCAAAAACATGTTTTTTGAGTGTTTTGATCATGTTACCAATAAAAACAATTAAGTACCTGCAAACAACCCTATTTTTGGGAAACGAAAGGACATTACGAGAAAAGTGTATTATGAGTGTTTTTTAGTTCATTAAGTACGAAAAAGCTAAAAGCCACAAATTACACTCATTATTGAGAAAAAATCAATAAAGAAATAAAAAATACGATATTTTTTTTTCATTCTTATTCACATTCACAGGTAACGAGGTGCCAAAATTCGGTCAAAGTTCAGGAAATTATATGAAATAAGAACATTATCAAAAAAGTTAAATTTAGCTTTTTTTTTCGGACTGTTATGTACCAAAACCCTAAAGTGCATGCAAGGCCACCTATATGGAAAAATTAAACCTCTTTGCCAAAAAACTGTCTTATGAGTGTTTTTCAGCATGTTAGGAACCAACAAGATAAAACCCAAGGAAGTCAATCTATGTGGGAATCCAACACACAATTACTGAAAACGTGTCTTTTCGGAGTTTTACGTACAATAACGCTAAAACGGATGCAAACCAACCAAAATGAAGAAATAGAAAAACATTACCAAAAAGGTATATTTTGAGTGTTTTTGAAATTGTTACCTACAAAAAACGCGAAAATCGATTGAAAGCACTCTATATTGGGAAGCAAAAGGACATTACAAGAAAAGTGTATAATGAGTGTTTTATAGTTTCACAAGAACCACAAGGCAAAAAACGCAAAAACTCGTGTATATAAAGAAGTTTCTTACATTCCAAAATGCTGAAACTCATGAATAAGACTTTTAATTGAGAAACAGAACTATCTTACCAAATGTGAGTATTTTGAGTGTTTTTACGAAAATCCGAAATTACAAGTGAAATTAGTTTTATGTGGGAAAAAAATTACATTACCAGAAAAGTGTCTTCTGAGTGTTTTAGAGCGTGATATACAACAAAGCACTAAAAAGCAGAACAATCACATTACGTGGGAATAAAACCAACTTTTACCAAAATTATGCCTTTAAGTGTTTTTAACTCCTTATATAACAAAACGCTAAAACGCATGCAAAACAGCCTTTATGGAAAAACAAAATAACATTACCAAAAGCATGAATTTTAAGTGTTTTTGATCATGTTACCTATAAAAACGCTAAAATACATGCAAAGAACCCTATGTTTGTGAAACGAAAGGATATTTCGAAAATTGTGTATTATGAGAGTTTTTAGGTTCCTTAAGTACCAAAAAGCTAAAACACACAAATAACACTCTTTATAGAGAAATAAAATAAAATAAATGAATACAAAATTTTTTTTTTTGTTATTCATCTTCATCGGTACCGAGATGCCAAAATTCTGGCAAAATTCAGAGAAATTAGTTAAAGAAAAATAAATTATAGAAAAAAATAATTTTAGCTATTTTCCGGAGTTATGTACCAAACACTAAGGTGCATGCAAAGCCACCTATATGGGAAAATTACACAATTTTACCAGAAACCTGTACCAGAATTAATTTCAACAAAATTACTGAAAACGAGTCTTTTCAGAGATTTACGAAGAAAAAAGCTAAAACAGATGCAAACCAACCAATGTGAAGAAATAGAATAACATTACCAAAAAGATATATTTTGAGTGTTTTTATGCTTGTTACCTACAAAATATGCAAAAATGGATGGAAAATACTCTATATTAGGAAACAAAAGAACATTACCAGAAACGTGTATAATTAGTGTTTTATAGTTTAACAAGAACCACAAGGCAATAAACGCAAAAACTTGTGTATATAGAGAAGTTTCTTACATACAAAATTGATGAAATGCATGAAAAACACTTTTAATCGAGAAACAGAACTATCCTACCAAATTGTGTATTTTGAGTGTTTTTCACATTCATAGTTACGAAATTGCCAAATTACATGCGAAACTAGCTTTATGTGAAAAAAATGACATTACCAGAAAAATGTCTTTTGAGTGTTTTTGAGCGTGATGCAACAAACCACTAAAAAGCAGAACAATCACATTACTTGGGAATAAAACTAACTTTTACGAAGAACTTGCCTTTAAGTGTTTTTTTAACTTCTTACATACCAAAACGCTAAAACGCATGTAAAAACACCCTTTATGGAGAAACAGAATAACATTACCAAAAATATGTATTTTGAGTGTTTTTGATCATTTTACCTATAAAAACGCTTAAATACATGTAAAGAACCCCATGTTTGTATAAGAAAAGGACATTACGAAAATCATGTATTATGAGTGTTTTTAAGTTCCTTAAGTACCAAAAAGCTAAAACTCACAAATAATACTTTATAGAGGAAAAAAAATTGTTATTTATCTTCATAGGTACCGAGATACCAAACTCTGGAAAAATGCAGGGAAATTTTGTAAAAAAAAATCATTATGAAAAAAATAATCTTAGCTTTTTTCCGGAGTTATGTTCCAAACCCTGAAGTGCATGCAAAGCCACCTATATGGAGAAATTACTCGAATTTACCAGAAACCTGTCTTTTGAGTGTTTTTTTCAGCAATTTCAACAATATTACTGAAAACGTGTCTTTTCAGTGATTTACGTAGAAAAACGCTAAAACGGATGTAAACCAACCAATATGAAGCAATACAATAACATTACCAAAAAGATATATTTTGATGTGTTTTTGTGCTTGTTACCTACAAAAAATGAAAAAAATGGATGGAAAGCACTTTATATTGGCAAAGAAAAGGACATTACGAGAAACGTATATGAGTGTTTTATAGTTTGACAAGAACCAGAAGGAAAAAAACTCAAAAACTCGTGTAAAATAAAGAAGTTTCTTACATACCAAAAAGCTGAAACTCATGAATAAAACTTTTAATTTTGAAACAGAAATACCTTACCAAATGTGTGTATTAGAAAAGTTTCTTACATACCAAAATGCTGGAACTCATGAATAATATTTTTAATTAAGAAATACAACAACCTTACACTATGCCTGTGTTTTGAGTTTTTTTTTCACATTCTTAATTACCAAAACCCCAAATTTTATGCAAAACTAGCTTTATGTAAGAAAAAAAAATGATATTACAAGAGTGTTTTTGAGCGTGTTAGGCAATAAAGCAGGGTAATAACATTACATGGGAATAAAAACAACTTTTACCAAGAACTTGCCTTTAAGTGTTTTTGAGCTCATTACATACCAAAACGCTAAAACACATGCAAAACACTTTTTATAGAGAAACAGAACAAAATTACCAAAAACATATATTTTGAGGGTTTAGATCATGTTATCTATAAAAATGCTTAAATACATACAAAGAACCTTATGTTTGCAAAACGAAATGATATTACGAGAAATGTGTATTATAAGTGTTTTTAAGTTCCTTAAGTACCAAAAAGTTAAAACCCACAAATAACACTCTTTATTTAAAAAAAAAAAAAAGTAAGAAAATAAAAAAAATAGGATTTTTTTTTTTTTTTTTTTTGTTATTCATCTTCATAGGTACTGAGATTCCAAAATTCTGGGAAATTTCAGGGCTATTATATGATAAAAGAAAATTGTCAAAAAAGTAAATTTTAGCTTTTTTTTCGGACTGTTATATACCAAACCCTAAAGTGCATTTAAGGACTCCTATATGAGGAAAATAAACGACTTTACCAGAAATCTGTTTTTTGAGTGTTTTTCTGCATGTTAGGCACTAAAACGATAAATAATAAGGAACTCACTCTATATGAGAATCCAAAACAAAATTGCTGAAAACGTGTCTTTTCAGTATTTTACGTAGAAAAACGCTGAAACGGACGCAAACCAACCAATGTCAAGAAATAGAAAAAAATTACCAAAAAGGTATATTTTGAGTGTTTTTGAACATGTTACCTACAAAAAACGGGAAGATTGATGCAAAGCACTCTATTTAAGAAAAGAAAAGGACTTTGCAAGAAAAGTGTATAATGAGTTTTTTATAGTTCAAACGAACCAAAAGGCAAAAAACAAAAACTCGTGTATATGGAGAATGTTCCTAGATACCAAAATGCTGAAACTCATGAATAACACTCTTAATTGAGAAACAGAACAACCTTACTAAATGCGTGTATTTTGAGTGCTTTTCACATTCTTAGTTATCAAAACCCCAAATGGCATGCGAAACCACCTTTATGTGAGGAAAAAAAATGACATTACTAGAAAAGTGTCTTTTAAGTGTTTTTGAGCGTGATAGGCAATAAAGCACTAAAAAGCACGGGAATCATATTACATTGGAATAACACCAATTTATAACAAAAAACTTGCCTTTAAGTGTTTTTGAGCTCTTTATATAACAAACCGCTAAAACGCATGCAAAACAAACTTTATGGAGTAAAAGAATAACATTACCAAAAAGATGTAATTTGGGTGTTTTTTATCATGTTATCTCTAAAAAAACGCTTAAATACATGCAAAGAACATTATGTTTGGGAAACAGAAGGACATTACGAAAAACGTGGATTATGAATGTTTTTTTTTAAGTTCCCTAAGTACCAAAAAGCTAAAACCCACAAATAACACTCTTTATTTAGAAAAAAAAATAGGAATGTTTTATTTTCATCTTCATAGGTACCGAGATGCCAAAATTCTCGGAAAATTCAGGAAAATTTAATGAACCAAAGAATATTATTAAAAAAGTTAATTTTAGCTTTTTTTTCGGAATGTTATGTACCAAACCCTAAAGTGCATGCAAAGCCTCCTATATGAGGAAATTAAACGACCTTACCAGAAATCTGTCTTTTGAGTGTTTTTCAGCATGTTAGGCACCAAAACGATAAATAATAAGGAACTCACTCTATATGGGAATCCAAAACAAAGTTACTGAAAATGTATCTTCTCAGTGTTTTACGTAGAAAAACGCAAAACTCGTGTATGTAAAGAAGTTTCTTAGATACAAAAATGGTGAAACTCATGAATAACAATCTTAATTGAGAAACAGAACAACCTTAGCAAATGCATGTATTTTGAGTGTTTTTCATATTCCTAGTTAGCAATACCCTAAATAGCATGCGAACCTAGCTTTATGAGGGAAATAAATGACATTACCAGAAGTGTGTTTTAATTGTTTTTCAGCATGTTAGGCAATGAAGTACTAAATAACAGGGCAATCACATTACATAGGAAAAAAAACAATTTTTACCAAGAACTTGCCAATATGTGTTTTTGAGCTCCTCACATACCAAACCGCTAAAACGCATGGGAAACCAACTTTATGGAGAAACAGAATAACATTACCAAAAACATGTATTTTGAGTGTTTTTGAAAATGTTATCTATAAAAACGCATAAATACATGCAAAGATCCTTATGTTTGGGAAACGTAAGGACATTACGAAAAACGTGTATTATGAGTGTTTTTAAGTTCCTTAACTAATAAAAAGCTAAAACCCACAAATAACACTCGTTATTTTGAAAAAAAAAAAATAAAATAAAAATAAATAAATAAAAGGACATTTTTTTTTGTTATTCACCTTCATAGGTACAGAGATGCCAAAATTCTGGGAAAAATTAGGGCAATTATATGATAAGAGAATATTATCAAAAAAGTTGATATTAGCTTTTTTTCGGACTGTTATGTACCAAACAGTAAAGTACATGCAAAGCCTCCTATATGAGGAAATTATACGACCTTACTAGAAATCTGTGTTTTGAGTGTTTTTCAGCATGTTAGGCACCAAAACGATCAATAATAAGGAACTCACTCTATATGGCAAACCAAAACAAAATTACTGAAAACGTGTCTTTCCAGTGTTTTACGTAGAAAGACGCTAAAAAGAAAAAGTAGAAAAACATTACCAAAAAGATATATTTTGTGTGTTTTTGAGCTTGTTACTTATAAAAAAAAACGCGAAAATTGATAAAAAAGCACTTTATATTGGGAAACAAAAGGACATTGCGAGAAAAGTATATAATTAATGTTTTATAGTTTAAAAGAACAAAAAGGCAAAAAACGCAAAAACTCGTGTATATGGAGAAGTTTCCTAGATACCAAAATGCTGAAACTCATGAATAACACTCTTAATTGAGAAACAGAACAACTTTACTAAATGCGTGTATTTTGAGTGCTTTTCTCATTCTTAGTTACCAAAATCCCAAATGGCATGCAAAACCAGCTTCATGTGGGAAAAAAATGACATTACGAGAAAAGTGTCTATTGAGTGTTTTTGAGCGTGATAGGGAATAGAGCACTAAAAAGCAGGGGAATCACTTTACATGGCAATAAAATAAATTTTTACGAAGACCTTGCCTTTAAGTGTTTTCAGCTCCTTATATACCAAAACGCTAAAACGCATGCAAAACACACTTTATGGAGAAAGAGAATAACATTACCAAAAACATACATTTTGCATGTTTTTTGACAAAATTTGGGCAAAATTTAGGAAATTATGAGTCAATTATCAAAAAGTTTATTTTAACTTTTTTTTTTTTTCGTACTGTTATGTACCAAACCCTAAAGTGCATGCAAAGCCTCCTATATGAGGAAATTAAACGTCTTTGCCAGAAAACTGTCTTATGAGTGTTTTTCAGCTTGTTAGGCACCATAACGGTAAATAACATGCGTCACTCTATATGGGAATCTAAAACAAAATTACTGAAAACGTGTCTTTTCGGTGTTTTACGTAGAAAAACGCTTAAACAGATACAAACCAACCAATAAGAAGAAATAAAATTACATTACCGAAAAGGTACATTTTGAGTGTTTTTGAGCTTGTTACCTACAAAAAACACGAAAATGGATGCAAAGCACTCCCTATTGGGAAACAAAAGGACATTACGAGAAACGTGTATAATGAGTGTCTTATTATTTTTGAGCAAAAGAACTTGTGGTTCACAAGAACTACAAGGCAAAAAACGCAAAAAATTCGTGTATATAAAGAAGTTTCTTAGATACCAATATGTTGAAACTCATGAATAACAATATTAATTGAGAAACAGAACAGCCTTACCAAATGCGTGTACTTTGAGTGTTTTTCACATTCTTAGTTAGCAAAACCCCAAACAGAACGCGAATCTAGGTTGGAAAAAAAATGACATTACCAGAAGTGTCTTTTGAGTGTTTTTGAGCGTTTAAGGCAATAAATTATATATATAAAAAAAAACAGGGCAATCACATTACATGGGAATAAAACCAACTTTTACCAAGAACTTGCCTTGAAGTGTTTTTGACCTCCTTACAAACCAAAACGCATGCAAAAAACTCCTTAATGGAGAAGCAGAATAACATTACTAAAAACATGTGTTTTAAGTCCTTTTGATCATGTTATCTATAAAAACGTTTAAATACATGCAAAGAACCCTATGTTTGGGAAACGAAAGGACATCACGAGAAACGTGTATTAGGACTGTTTTTAAGTTCCTTAAGTAACAAAACGTTAAAACCCATTAATAAAACTCTTTATACAGAAAAAAATAAATACATAAAAAAATATTTTTTATATTGATTTTTATAGGTACCAAGATGCCAAAATTCTGCCAAAATTCAGGGAATTTATGTGAAAAAAAGAACATTATCAAAAAAGTTAATTATAGCTCTTTTTCGGATTTTTATGTACCAAACTCTAAAGTGTATGCCACCTATATAAGGAAGTTAAACGACTTTACCAGAAACCTGTTTTTTCAGTGTTTTCCAGCATGTTAGGCACCAAAACAATAAATAATATGGAAGTCAGTCAATATGTGAATCCAAAACAAAATTACTGAAAACGTGTCTTTTCAGTGTTTTACGTAGAAAAACGCTAAAACGGATGCAAACCAACAAATATGAAGAAATAGAATAACATTACCAAAAAGTGTTTTTTAGCTTTTTACCTACAAAAAACGCGCAAATGGATGGAAAGCACTCTATATTGGGAAGGAAAAGGACATTACGAGAAACGTGTATAATGAATGTTTTATAGTTTCACAAGAACCACAATGCCAAAAACGCAAAAACTCGTGTATATAGAGAAGTTTCTTACATACCAAAACGCTAAAACTCATAACACTTTTAATTGAAAAACAGAACTACCTTACGAAATGTGTGTATTTTGGGTGTTTTTCACATTCTTAATTACGAAAATCCCAAATTACATGCAAAATTACCTTTATGGGGGAAAAAAAATGATATTACCAGAAAAGTGTCTTTTGAGTGTTTTTGAGCGTTATATGCAACAAAACACTATAAAGCAGAACAATCACATTACATTGGAATAAAACCAAATTTTACGAAGAACTTGCGTTTACATACATACATACATACATACATACATACATACATACATACCAAAACGCTAAACGCATGCAAAACAACCTTTATGAAGAAACAGAATAACGTTACCAAAAACATGTATTTTGATTGTTTTTGATCATGTTACCTATAAAATCGCTTAAATACATGCAAAGAACCCTATGTTTGTGAAACGAAAGGACATTACGAAAATCGTGTATTATGAGTATTTTAAGTTCCTTAAGTGCCAAAAATCTAAAACCCACAAATAACACTCTTTAAAGAGAAAAAAATATAAAAAAAAATAGATTTTTTTTGTTATTGATCTTCATAGGTAACGAGATGCCAAAATTCTGAGAAAATTCAGGGAAATTATGTGAAAAAAAACATTACAAAAATTATTTTAGCTTTTTCCGGAGTTATGTGCGAAACCCGGAAGTGCATGCAAAGCCACCTATATGAGGAAATTACACGACTTTACAAGAAACGAGTCTTTGGGTGTTTTCAGCAATTTCAACAATACTACTGAAAACGTGTCTTTTCAGTTTTAGCGTAGAACGCTAAAACGGATGCAAACCAACCAATATGAAGAAATAGAATAACATTACAAAAAAGTTGAGTGTTTTTGAGCTTGTTACCTACAAAAAACGCAAAAATGAATGCAAAGCAGTCTGTATTGGGGAAAAAAAAGGATATTACAAGAAAATTGTATAATGAATGTTTTAATAGTTTTCAAGAACCTTAAGGCAAAAAACGCAAAACTCGTATATATGGAGAAGTTTCTTAGATACCAATATGCTGAAACTCATGAATAACATTCTTAATTGAGAAACAGAACAATTTTAGGAAATGAGTGTATTTTGAGTGTTTTTTTCACATTCTTAGTGGTCCAACCCCAAATTACATGCGAAACTGTGGAAAAAAATGAAATTACTAGAAAAGTGTCTTTTTAGTGTTTTTCAGCGTGTTAGGCAATAAAGCATTAAGAAGCAGGGCAATCATATTACATGGGAATATAACCAACTTTTACCAAGAACTTGCCTTTAAGTTTTTTCTGAGGTCTTTACATACTAAAACGCTAAAACCCATGCAAAACACCCTGTATGGAAAAACAGAATAACATTATCAAAAACATGTATTTTGAGTGTTTTTGAGCTTGTTACCAATAAAAACGTTTAAATACATGCAAAGAACCCTATGTTTGAGAATAAAAGGACATTACGAGGAATGTGTATTATGAGTGTTTATAAGTTCCTTAAGTACCAAAAAGCTAAAACTCACAAATAACACTGTATACAGAAAAAAAAAATTAAAATAAATTAAAAAATAACATTTTTTTTTTTTATTGATCTTCATAGGCAACGAGATGCCAAAATTCTGGCAAAATTCCGGAAAATTACGTGGAAAAACAATATTATGAAAGAGGTTATTTTTTGCTTTTTTCCGGACTGTTATGTACCAAACCCTAAAGTGTATGCAAAGCCACCTAAATAGGGAAATTAAACGACTTTACAAGAAACCTGTCTTTTGAGTGTTTTTCAGCATGTTACGCATCAAAACGATAAATAACATGGAAGTCACTCTCTATGCGAATTCAAAAATTACTTAAAACGTGTCTTTTCTGTGTTTACGTAGAAAAACGCTAAACATGGATGGAAACCAACCAATATGAAGAAATAGAATAACATTACCAAAAAGGTATATTTGTAGTGTTTTTGATCATGTTACCTATAAAAACGCTTTAATACATGTAAAGAACCTTATCTTTAGGATACAAAAGGACATTACGAGAAACGAGTATTATGAGTGTTTTTACATTCCTTAAGTACCAAAAAGCTTAAACCCACAAATAACACTCTTTATAGAGAAAAAATAAATAAATGAAAAAAATGGCATTTTTTTTTTTTTGTTATTGATCTTCATAGGTATCAAGATGCCAAATTCTGGCAAAATTCAGGGAAATTATGTGAAAAGAGAATATCATAAAAGTTAATTTTAGCTTTTTTTCAGACCGTTATGTATGAAACCCTAAAGTGCATGTAGAGCCACCTATATGGGGAAATTAAACGACTTTACCAGAAACCTGTCTTTTGCCTGTTTTTCAGTATGTTAGGCACCAAAACAATAAATAATATGGAAATCACTCTGTATGGGAATCCAAAACAAAATTACTGAAAACGTGTCTTTTCAGTGTTTTAAGTAGAAAAACGCTAAAAAGAAAGCAAATCAACCAATATCATGAAATAAAATAATATTACCAAAAAGGTATTTCTTGTGTTTTGAGCGAAAATGGATGCAAATCTCTCTATATTGGGAAACAAAAGGACATTACGATAAACGTTTATAATGCTTTTTACCTACAAAAAACGCGAAAATGGATGTTAAAGCACTCTATATTGGGAAGCGAAAGGACATTTAGAGAAAAGTGTATAATGATTGTTTTATAGTTTCACAAGAACCAGAAGACAAAAAACGCAAAAACTCGTGTATATTGAGAAGTTTCTTACATACCAAAATGCTAAAACTCATGAATAACACTTTTAATTGAGAAACATAACTACCTTACCAAATGTATGTATTTTGAGTGCTTTTCACATTGTTAGTTACGAAAATCCCATATTACATGGGAAACTAACTTTTTTGTGGGAAAAAAAATGACATTATCAGAAAAGTCTTTTGAGTGTTTTTGAGCGTGGTATGCAAAAAAGCACTAAAAAGCAGAATAATCACATTATATAGGAATGAAACTAACTTTTACGAAGAACTTGCCTTTAAATGTTTTTAACTCCTTACATACCAAAACGCTAAAACGCATGCAAAACACCCTTTATGGAGAAACAGAATAACATTACCAAAAACATGTATTTTGAGTGTTTTTGATCATGTTACCTTTAAAAACGCTTAAATACATGCAAAGAACCCTATGTCTGTGAAATGAAAGGACATATAAAAAAAAAATTAGCTTTTTTTCCGGAATTATGTACCAAACCCAGAGTTGCATGCAAAGCAACCTATATGGGGAAATTACACGACTTTACCAGAAATCTGTCTTTTGAGTGTTTTCAGCAATTTCAACAATATTACTAAAAACGTGTCTTTTCAGTGATTTACGAAGAAAAACGCTAAAACGGATGCAAACCAACCAATATGAAGAAATAGAATATCCTTACCAAAAAGATATATTTTGAGTGTTTTTGAACTTGTTACCTAGAAAAAAATGCGAAAATGGATGGAAAGTACTCAATATTGGGAAACAAAAGAACATTAAGAGAAACGTGTACAATGAGAGTTTTATAGTTTCATACGAACCACAAGGCAAAAAACGCAAAAAACTATATATTACCAAAAAAGTGTCTTTTGAGTGTTTTTGAGCGTGATATGCAACAAAGCACTAAAAAGCAGAACAATCATATTACATGGGAATAAAACCAACTTTTACGAAGAACTTGCCTTTAAGGGTTTTTTTTTTAACTCCTTACATACCAAAACGCTAAAACGCATGCAAAAACACCCTTTTATGGAGAAACAGTAACATTACCAAAAACATGTATTTTGAGTGTTTTTGATCATGTTATTTATAAAAACGCTTAAATACATGGAAAGAACCTTATGTTTGGGAATCTAAAGGACATTACGAGAAACGTGTATTATGAGTGTTTTTAAGTTCCTTAAGTACTAAAAAAGCTATAACCCACAAATAAAGCTCTTTATAGAGAAAAAAAATAAATAAAATAATTTTATTTTTGTTATTCATCTTCTTAGGTACTAAGATGCAAAAATTCTGGCAATATTCTTTGAAAATCTAAAACAAAATTTCTGAAAACGTGTTTTTTCGGTGTTTTACGTAGAAAAACGTTAAAACAGATGCAAACTAACCAATATGAAGAAATAGAATAACATTACCAAAAAGGTATATTTTGAGTGTTTTTGAGCTTGTTACCTAGAAAAAACGAGAAAATGAATGCAAAGCACTCCCTATTGGGAAAGAAAAGGACATTACGAGAAACGTCTATAATGAGTGTCTTTTTATATTCGGGCAAAAGAACTTGTGGTTCACAAGAACCACAAGGCAAAAAGCGCATAAAGTCGTGTATATAAAGAAGTTTCTTAGACACCAAAATGCTGAAACTTATGAATAACAATCTTAATTCAGAACCAGAACAACATTACCAAATGCGTGTATTTTGAGTGTTTTTTTTCACATTCTTAGCAAAACCTCAAATAGCATGCGAAACTAGCTTTATGAGGAAAAAAAAATGACATTACCAGAAGTGTCTTTTGAGTGTTTTTGAGCGTGTTAGGTAATAAAGCACTAAAAAGCAAGGATATCATATTACATTGGAATAAAACCAACTTTTACAAAGAACTTGCCTTTTAGTGTTTTTGACACGCATTTAGTAAGGTTGTTCTGTTTCTTAAGTGTTTTTCAGCTCCTTACATACCAATCGCTAAAACGCATGCAAAACACTCCTTTATGGAGAAGCAGAATAACATTACGAAAAACAAGTGTTTTTGAGTGTTTTTTATCATGTTACCTATAAAAACGTTTAAATACATACAAAGATCCCTATATTTGGGAAACGAAAGGACATTACGAGAAATGTGTATTATGAATGTTTTTAAGTTGCTTAAGTACCAAAACGTTAAAACCTACAAATAACACTTTTTATAGAGAAAAAAAATAAATAAATAAAAAAATAGCATTTTAATTTTTTTGTTATTCATGTTAATAGGTACCAAGATGCCAAAATTCTGCCAAAATTCAGAGAAATTATGTCGAAAAAAGAACATTATCGAAAAAGTTAATCTTACCTTTTTTTTTTTTTATTATGTACCAAACCATAAAGTGTATGCAAAGACACCTATTTGGAAAAATTTAACGTCTTTACAAGAAACCTGTCTTTTGAGTGTTTTTACGCATGTTAGGCACCAAAACGATAGATAATATTAAAGTCACTCTATATGGAAATCCAAAACAAAATTATTGAAAACGTGTCTTTTAAAAGATTTACGTAGAAAAACGATAAGACGGATGCAAACCAACCAATATGAAAAAATAGAATAATATTACCAGAAAAGTATATTTTGTGTGTGTGTGAGCTTGTTACATAAAAAAAAAACGCAAAAATGGATGCAAAGCACTGTATATTAGGAAAAAAAAGGACATAATGAGAAATGTGTATAATGAGTGTTTTATAGTTTCACCAGAATCACAAGGCAAACAGCGCAAAAATTCGTCTGTGTAGAGAAGTTTCAAAGAAACCAAAATGCTGAAACACTCTTAATCAAGAAACAGAACAACCTTACTAAATGCGTGTATTTTAAGTGTTTTTTTTACATTGTTAGTTATCAAAACCACAAATTCCATGCGAAACTAGCTTTATGTAGGAAAAAAATGACATTACCAGAAAAGTGTCTTTGAGTGTTTTTGAGCGTGTTAGGCAATAAAGCACTAAAAAGCAGGGCAATCACATTACATGGGAATAAAACCAACTTTTACGAAGAACTTGCCTTTTAGTGTTTTTGACACGCATTTAGTAAGGTTGTTCTGTTTCTTAATTAAGAGTGTTATTTATGAGTTTCAGCATTTTAGTATTTAGGAAGCTTCTCCATATACACGAGTTTTTGCGTTTTTTGCATTGTGGTTTTTTTGAACTATAAAACACTTATTATACACTTTTCTTGCAATGTCTTTTTTCTTTCCGAATATAGAGTGTTTTGCATCAATTTTCGCGTTTTTTGTAGGTAAAAAGCTCAAAAACACTCAAAATATACTTTTTTGGTAACGTTTTTCTATTTCTTGATATTGGTTGGTTTCCATCCGTTTTAACGTGTTTCTACGTAAAACACTGAGAAGACACGTTTTCAGTAACTTTGTTTTGGATTACCATATAGAGTGAGTTCCTTATTATTTATCGTTTTTGTGCCTAACATGCTAAAAAAAACACTAAAAACACAGATTTCTGGTAAGGTCGTTTAATTTTGCATGCACTTTAGGGTTTGGTATATAACATTCCGAAAAAAAAAAGCTGAAATTAACTTTTTTGATAATATTCTTTTATCACATAATTGCCCTGATTTTTCCCAGAATTTTGGCATCACTGGCATTCCATTTCTAGAATTTTGGCATTTGGCACCTTTGAAGATGAATGACAAAAAAAAAAAGAAAAACTATTTATTTTATTTTTTTTATTTTTTTTTTTTATTTTATTTTTTTTTTAAATAAACAGTGTTATTTGTGTGTTTTAGCTTTTTGGTACTTAAGGAACTTAAAAAAAACACTCATAATACACGCTTCTCGTAATGTCCTTTTGTTTCCCAAACATAATGTTCTTTGCATGTACTTAAGCGTTTTTAAAGATAACATGATCAAAAACACTAAAAATACATGTTTTTGGTATATGTTATTTTGTTTCTCCATAAAGTTTGTTTTCCATGCGTTTTAGCGGTTTGGTATATAAGGGGTTAAAAAATTCTTCGTAAAAGTTGGTTTTATTCCCATGTAATATGATCGTTCTTATTTTTAGTGCTTTGTTCCATATCACGCTGAAAAACACTCAAAAGACACTTTTCTGATAATGTCATTTTTTTTCCCACATGAAGCTAGTTTCGCATGTAATTTGGCATTTTCGTAACTAACGATGGGAAAAACACTGAAAATACACAATTTGGTAAGGTAGTTCTGTTTATCTATTAAAAGTGTTATTCATGCATTTATTCATTTTGGTATGTAAGAAATTTCACGAGTTTATGCGTTTATTGCCTTGTGGTTCTTTTAAAACTATAAAACACTCATTATACACGTTTCTCGTAATGTCCTTTTGTTTCCTAATATAGAGTGCTTTACATCCATTTTTGCATTTTTTGTAGGTAACAAGCTCAAAAACACTCAAAATATATCTTAATGGTAATATTCTATTTCTTCATATAGGATGGTTTTCAGTAATTTTCTTTTGGATTCACATATTGACTGACTTCCAAATGCTGAAAAACAATGAAAAGACAGGTTTCTGGTAAAGTCGTTTAACTTCCCTATATAGGTGGCTTTGCATGCTGTTTAGGGTTTGGTACATAACAATCCGAAAAAAAGCTATAATTAACTTATATAATAATGTTCTTTTTTCCACATAAATTCCCTGAATTTTGGCAGAATTTTGGCATCTCGGTACCTATGAAGATGAATAACATAAAAAAATCCCATTTTATTATTTTTTATTCATTATATATTTTTTTCTTTTTCTAAAGAGTGTTATTTGTGGGTTTTAGCTTTTTGGTACTGAAGGAACTTAAAAATCACCCATAATACACGTTTCTCGTAATGTTCTTTCGTTTCCTAAACATAAGGTTCTTTGCATGTATTTAAGCGTTTTTATAGATAACATGATCAAAAACACTCAAAATACATGTATTTGGTAATGTAATTCTGTTTCTCCATAAAATGTATTTTGCATGCGTTTTAGCGTGTTGGTACGTAAGGAGCTCAAAAACACTTAAAGGCAAGTTCTTGGTAAAATTTGGTTTTATTCCCATGTAATGAGATTGCCCTGACTTTTAGTGCTTTATTGCGTTACACGCTCAAAATCACTGAAAAGACATGCAAAGTGTCCCATATGAGGAAATTAAAGAACTTACCAGAAATCTGTCTTTTGAGTGTTTTTCTGCATATTAGGCACCAAAACGATAAATAATAAGGAACTCACTCTATGTGGGAATCCAAAAGAAAACTACTGAAAATGTGTCTTCTCAGTGTTTTACGTAGAAAAACGCTAAAACTGATGCAAACCAACCAATATCAAGAAGCAGAAAAACATTACCAAAATTGCATATTTTGAGTGTTTTTGAGCTTGTTACCTACAAAAAAAAGCTCAAAAAATTGATACAAAGCACTCTATATTGGGAAACAAAGGGACATTGAGAGAAAAGTGTATAATCAATGTTTTATAGTTCAAAAAAACCACAAGGCAAAAAACGCAAAAACTCGTGTATATGCTGAAACTCTTGAATAACACTCTTAATTGAGAAACAGAGCAACCTTACTAAATGCGTGTCAAAAACACTAAAAGGCAAGTTCTTCGTAAAAGTTGGTTTTATTGCGATGTATTGTGATTGCCCTGCTTTTTAGTGCTTTATAGCCTAACACGCTCAAAAACATTCAAAGACACTTTTCTGGTAATGTCATTTTTTTCCCACATAAAGCTAGTTTCGCATGGAATTTGTGGTTTTGATAACTAACAATGTAAAAAAAATGACATTTCCAAAAAAGTGTCTTTTAAGTGTTTTTCAGCGTGATATGCACCAAAGTACTAAAAAGCAGAACAATCACATTATATGGGAATAAAACCAATTTTTACGAAGAACTTGCCTTTAAGTGTTTTTTAAATCCTTACATGCCAAATCGCTAAAAACGCATGCAAAACACCCTTTATGGAGAAACAGAATAACATTACCAAAAACATGTATTTTGAGTGTTTTTGATCATGTAACCTATAAAAATGCTTAAATACATGTAAAGAACCTTATGTATGTATAACAAAAGGACATTACGAATATCGTGTATTATGAGTGTTTTTAAGTTACTTAAGTACCAAAAAGCTAAAACCCATAAATAACACTCTTTATAGAGAGAAAAAAAATTATGTTATTCATCTTCATAGGTACCGAGGTGGTAAAATTCTGGCAAAATTAATTGAAATTTTGTAAAAAAAAAAAAAAAAAACTATATAAAAAAATAATTTTTGCTTTTTTCCGGAGTTATGTACAAACACTGAAGTGTATGCAAATCCACCTATATGGGGAAATTACACGACTTTACCAGAAACCTGTCTTTTGATCGTTTTTCAGCACTTTCAACAATATTACTGAAAACGTGTCTTTTCAGTGATTTACGTAGAAAAACGCTAAAACGGATGTAAACTAACCAATGTGAAGAAATAGAATAACATTATCAAAAAGATATATTTTTATGTGTTTTTGAGCTTGTTACCTACAAAAAATGAAAAAATGGATGGAAAGCACTTCATATTGGCGAAAAAAAGGACATTACGAGAAACGTGTATGAGTGTTTTTTTTTATTTTGACAAGAACCACAAGGTAAAAAGGTCAAAAACTCGTGTACTCGTACATAAAGAAGTTTCTTACATACGAAAAAGCTGAAACTCATGAATAACACTTTTAATTTTGAAACAGAAATACCTTACCAAATGTGTGTAGAAGTAAAATTTCTTACATACCAAAATGCTGGAACTCATGAATAACACTTTTAATTAAGAAATAGAACAACCTTATTAAATGCCTGTGTTTTGAGTTTTTTTTCACATTCTTAGTTACCAAAACCCCAAATTCCATGCAAAACTAGCTTTATGTGGAAAAAAAAAAATGATATTACCAGAAAAGTGTCTTTTGAGTGTTTTTGAGCGTGTTAGGCAATAAAGCACTAAAAAGCAGGGTAATCACATTACATGGGAATAAAAACAACTTTTACCAAGAACTTGCCTTTAAGTGTTTTTGAGCTCATTATATACCAAAACGCTAAAACGCATGCAAAACACCTTTTATGGAGAAACAGAATAAAATTACCAAAAACATATATTTTGAGGGTTTTCATCATGTTATCTATAAAAACGCTTAAATACATACAAAGAACCTTATCTTTGCGAAAGGAAAGGACATTACGAGAAATGTGTATTATAAGTGTTTTTAAGTTCCTTAAGTACCAAAAAGTTAAAACCCACAAATAACACTTTATTTAGAAACAAAGTAAGAAAATAAAAAAATAGGATTTTTTTTTGTTATTCATCTTCATAGGTACCGAGATGCCAAAATTCTGGGAAAATTCAGGGCTATTATATGATAAAAGAAAATTATTAAAAAAGTTAATTTTACCTTTTTTTTTTAGACTGTTATATACCAAACCATGAAGTGCATTCAAAGACTCCTATATGAGGAAATTAAACGACCTTACCAGAAATCTGTTTTTTGAGTGTTTTTCAGCATATCAGGCACCAAAACGATAAATAATAAGGAACTCACTCTATATGAGAATCGAAAACAAAATTGCTCAAAACGTGTCTTTTTAGTGTTTTACGTAGAAAAACGCTAAAACGGATTGAAACCAACCAGTATCAAGAAATAGAAAAACATTACCAAAAAGGTATATTTTGAGTGTTTTTCAACTTGTTACCTAGAAAAAACGGGAAAATTGATGCAAAGCACTCTAAATTAGAAAACAAAAGGACTTTGCAAGAAAAGTGTATAATGAGTTTTTTATAGTTCAAACAAACCAAAATGCAAAAAAACACAAAAACTCGTGGATATGGAGTAGGTTCCTAGATACCAAAATGCTGAAACTCATAAATAACACTCTTTATTGAGAAACAGAACAACATTACTAAATGCGTGTATTTTGAGAGCTTTTCACATTCTTAGTTACCAAAAATCCCAAATTGCATGCAAAACCATCTTTATATGAGAAAAAAATTACATTACCAGAAAAGTGTCTTTAAAGTGTTTTTGAGAGTGAGAGGCAATAAAGCACTAAAAAGCAGGGCAATCATATTACATTGGAATAACACCAATTAATACCAAAAACTTGCCTTTAAGTGTTTTTGAGCTCCTTATATAACAAACCGCTAAAACGCATGCAAAACAAACTTTATGGAGAAACAGAATAACATTACCAAAAACATGTATTTTGAGTGTTTTTGATCATGTTATCTATAAAAATGCTTAAATACATGCAAAGAACATTGTTTGGGAAACAAAAGGACATTACGAGAAACGTGTATTATGAGTGTTTTTTTAAGTTCCTTAAGTACCAAAAAGCTAAAACCCACAAATAACACTCTTTATTTAGAAAATTAAAAAAAAATAAAAAAATAGGAATTTTTTTTTCCTTATTCACCTTCATAGTACCGAGATGATAAAAATTTTTGGAAAATTCAGGGCAATCATATGATAATAGAATATTAACAAAAAAGTTAATTTCAGCTTTTTTTTCGGACTGTTATGTACCAAACCCTAAAGTGCATGCAAAGCACTATATGAGGAAATTAAACGATCTTATCAGAAATCTGTTTTGAGTGTTTTTTTTTTTAGCATTTTAGGCACCAAAACGATAAATAATGAGGAACTCACTGTATATAGGAATCCAAAACAAAGTGACTGAAAACGTGTCTTCTCAGCGTTTTACTTAGAAAAACGCTAAAACGGATGCAAAGCAACCAATATCAAGAAATAGAAAAAACGTTACTAAAAAGTTATATTTTGAGTGCTTTTGAGCTTGTTACCTATAAAAAACTCGAAAATTGATGCAAAGCACTCTATATTGGGAAACAAAAGGACATTGCAAGAAAAGTGTATAATGAGTGTTTTATAGTTCAAAAGAACCACAATGCAAAAAACGCAAAATCTCGTGTATATGGAGAGGTTTCCTAGATACAAAAATGCTAAACTCATGTATAACACTCCTAATTGAGAAAGAGAACAACCTTAATAAATGCGTGTATTTTGATTGCTTTTCACATTCTTAGTTACCAAAACCCCAAATTCAATGCGAAAATAGATTTGTGGGAAAAAAAAAAGACTTTACCAGAAAAGTGTCTTTTGAGTATTTTGACTGTGATATGCAATAAAGCAATAAAAAGGAGGGCAATTATATTACATTGGAAGAAAATAAATTTTTACCAAGAACTTGCCTTTAAGTGTTTTTGAGCTCCTTATATACCAAAACACTAAAAGACATGCAAAACACTGTTTATGGTGAAAAAGAATAATATTACCAAAAACATGTATTTTGTGTGTTTTTGATCATGTTACCAATGAAAGAACACTTTTTTGGGGAAACGAAAGGAGATTACGAGAAATGTGTATTATGAGTGTTTTTAAGTTTATTTATTACCAAAAAGCTAAAATCCACAAATAACACTCTTTATTGAGAAACAATAAATAAATAAAAAATAATTTTTTTTCTTTCTTATTCATCTTCACAGGTACCAAGATGCAAAAATTCGGGCAAAATTCAGGAAATTATGTGAAATAAGAACATTATACAAAAAGTTAAATTTAGCTTTTTTTTTCGGACTGTTATGTACCAAACCCTTAAAGTGCATGCAAAGCCACCTATATGGGGAAATTAAACGTCTTTGCCAGAAAACGGTCTTATGAGTGTTTTTCAGCATCTTAGGAACCAACACGATAAATAACATGGAAGTCAATCTATATGGGAATCCGAAACAAAATTACTGAAAACGTGTCTTTTCGGTGTTTTACGTAGAAAACGCTAAAAAGAATGCAAACCAACGAAAAAGAAGAAATAGAATAACATTATCAAAAAGGTATATTTTGAGTGTTTTTGAAATTGTTACCTACAAAAAACGCGAAAATAAATGGAAAGCACTCTATATGGGGAAGCAAAAGGCACCAAAAAGCATGTTAGGTACCAAAACGATAAATAGTATGAAAGTCACTCTATATGGAAATCCAAAACAAAATTACTGGAAACATGTCTTTTAAAAAATTTACGTAAAAAACGCTAAAACGCATGCAAACTAACCAATATGAAGAAATAGAATAACATTCCCAAAAACTATGTTTTGTGTGTTCTTGAGCTTGTTATATAAAAAAAAAACGCGAAAATGGATGCAAAGCGCTCTATATAAGGAAAAGAAAGGACATAATGAGAAACGTGTATAATGAGTGTTTTATAGTCTCACTAGAATCACAAGGCAAAAAAACGCAAAAATTCGACTGTATGGAGAAGTTTCTAGGATACCAAAATAATGAAACTCATGAATAACACTCTTAATCAAGCAACAGAACAACCTTACTAAATGCGTGAATTTTGAGTGTTTTTTTACATTGTTAGTTATCAAAACCACAAATTCCATGCGAAACTAGCTTTATGTGGGAAAAAAATGACATTACCAGAAAAGTGTCTTTGAATGTTTTTGAGCGTGTTAGGCTATAAAGCACTAAAAAGCAGGGCAATCACAATACATCGCAATAAAACCAACTTTTACGAAGAACTTGCCTTTTAGTGTTTTTGACACGCATTTAGTAAGGTTGCTCTGTTTCTCAATTAAGAGTGTTATTCAAGAGTTTCAGCATATACACGAGTTTTTGCGTTTTTTGCCTTGTGGTTTTTTTGAACTATAAAACATTGATTATACACTTTTCTCTCAATGTCCCTTTGTTTCCCAATATAGAGTGCTTTGTATCAATTTTTTGAGCTTTTTTTTGTAGGTAACAAGCTCAAAAACACTCGTAAAAAAACGTAAAACACTGAGAAGACACATTTTCAGTAGTTTTCTTTTGGATTCCCACATAGAGTGAGTTCCTTATTATTTATCGTTTTGGTGCCTAATATGCAGAAAAACACTCAAAAGACAGATTTCTGGTAAGGTCTTTAATTTCCTCATATGGGACACTTTGCATGTCTTTTCAGTGATTTTGAGCGTGTAACGCAATAAAGCACTAAAAGTCAGGGCAATCTCATTACATGGGAATAAAACCAAATTTTACCAAGAACTTGCCTTTAAGTGTTTTTGAGCTCCTTACGTACCAACACGCTAAAACGCATGCAAAATACATTTTATGGAGAAACAGAATTACATTACCAAATACATGTATTTTGAGTGTTTTTGATCATGTTATCTATAAAAACGCTTAAATACATGCAAAGAACCTTATGTTTAGGAAACGAAAGAACATTACGAGAAACGTGTATTATGGGTGATTTTTAAGTTCCTTCAGTACCAAAAAGCTAAAACCCACAAATAACACTCTTTAGAAAAAGAAAAAAATATATAATGAATAAAAAATAATAAAATGGGATTTTTTTATGTTATTCATCTTCATAGGTACCGAGATGCCAAAATTCTGCCAAAATTCAGGGAATTTATGTGGAAAAAAGAACATTATTATATAAGTTAATTATAGCTTTTTTTTCGGATTGTTATGTACCAAACCCTAAACAGCATGCAAAGCCACCTATATAGGGAAGTTAAACGACTTTACCAGAAACCTGTCTTTTCATTGTTTTTCAGCATTTGGAAGTCAGTCAATATGTGAATCCAAAAGAAAATTACTGAAAACCATCCTATATGAAGAAATAGAATATTACCATTAAGATATATTTTGAGTGTTTTTGAGCTTGTTACCTACAAAAAATGCAAAAATGGATGTAAAGCACTCTATATTAGGAAACAAAAGGACATTACGAGAAACGTGTATAATGAGTGTTTTATAGTTTTAAAAGAACCACAAGGCAATAAACGCATAAACTCGTGAAATTTCTTACATACCAAAATGAATAAATGCATGAATAACACTTTTAATAGATAAACAGAACTACCTTACCAAATTGTGTATTTTCAGTGTTTTTCCCATCGTTAGTTACGAAAATGCCAAATTACATGCGAAACTAGCTTCATGTGGGAAAAAAAATGACATTATCAGAAAAGTGTCTTTTGAGTGTTTTTCAGCGTGATATGGAACAAAGCACTAAAAATAAGAACGATCATATTACATGGGAATAAAACCAACTTTTACGAAGAATTTTTTAACCCCTTATATACCAAACCGCTAAAACGCATGGAAAACAAACTTTATGGAGAAACAAAATAACATATACCAAAAACATGTATTTTTAGTGTTTTTGATCATGTTATCTTTAAAAACGCTTAAGTACATGCAAAGAACATTATGTTTGGGAAACAAAAGGACATTACGAGAAGCGTGTATTATGAGTGTTTTTTTTAAGTTCCTTAAGTACCAAAAAGCTAAAACACACAAATAACACTGTTTATTTAAAAAAAAATAAAAAAATAAAAAAAATAAAAAAAATAAAATAAATAGTTTTTTTTTTTTTTTTTTTTGTCATTCATCTTCAAAGGTGCCAAATGCCAAAATTCTAGAAATGGAATGCCAGTGATGCCAAAATTCTGGGAAAAATCAGGGCAATTATGTGATAAAAGAATATTATCAAAAAAGTTAATTTCAGCTTTTTTTTTCGGAATGTTATATACCAAACCCTAAAGTGCATGCAAAATTAAACGACCTTACCAGAAATCTGTGTTTTTAGTGTTTTTTTTAGCATGTTAGGCACAAAAACGATAAATAATAAGGAACTCACTCTATATGGTAATCCAAAACAAAGTTACTGAAAACGTGTCTTCTCAGTGTTTTACGTAGAAACACGTTAAAACGGATGGAAACCAACCAATATCAAGAAATAGAAAAACGTTACCAAAAAAGTATATTTTGAGTGTTTTTGAGCTTTTTACCTACAAAAAACGCGAAAATTGATGCAAAACACTCTATATTCGGAAAGAAAAAAGACATTGCAAGAAAAGTGTATAATAAGTGTTTTATAGTTCAAAAAAACCACAATGCAAAAAACGCAAAAACTCGTGTATATGGAGAAGCTTCCTAAATACTAAAATGCTGAAACTCATAAATAACACTCTTAATTAAGAAACAGAACAACCTTACTAAATGCGTGTCAAAAACACTAAAAGGCAAGTTCTTCGTAAAAGTTGGTTTTATTCCCATGTAATGTGATTGCCCTGCTTTTTAGTGCTTTATTGCCTAACACGCTCAAAAACACTCAAAGACACTTTTCTGGTAATGTCATTTTTTTCCTACATAAAGCTAGTTTCGCATGGAATTTGTGGTTTTGATAACTAACAATGTAAAAAAAACACTTAAAATACACGCATTTAGTAAGGTTGTTCTGTTTCTTGATTAAGAGTGTTTCAGCATTTTGGTTTCTTTGAAACTTCTCTACACAGACGAATTTTTGCGTTGTTTGCCTTGTGATTCTGGTGAAACTATAAAACACTCATTATACACATTTCTCATTATGTCCTTTTTTTTCCTAATATACAGTGCTTTGCATCCATTTTTGCGTTTTTTTTTTATGTAACAAGCTCACACACACACAAAATATACTTTTCTGGTAATATTATTCTATTTTTTCATATTGGTTGGTTTGCATCCGTCTTATCGTTTTTCTAACTAAATCTTTTAAAAGACACGTTTTCAATAATTTTGTTTTGGATTTCCATATAGAGTGACTTTAATATTATCTATCGTTTTGGTGCCTAACATGCGTAAAAACACTCAAAAGACAGGTTTCTTGTAAAGACGTTAAATTTTTCCAAATAGGTGTCTTTGCATACACTTTATGGTTTGGTACATAATTAAAAAAAAAAAAGGTAAGATTAACTTTTTCGATAATGTTCTTTTTTCGACATAATTTCTCTGAATTTTGGCAGAATTTTGGCATCTTGGTACCTATTAACATGAATAACAAAAAAATTAAAATGCTATTTTTTTATTTATTTTTTTTCTCTATAAAAAGTGTTATTTGTAGGTTTTAACGTTTTGGTACTTAAGCAACTTAAAAACATTCATAATACACATTTCTCGTAATGTCCTTTCGTTTCCCAAATATAGGGATCTTTGCATGTATTTAAACGTTTTTATAGGTAACATGATAAAAAACACTCAAAAACACTTGTTTTTCGTAATGTTATTCTGCTTCTCCATAAAGGAGTGTTTTGCATGCGTTTTAGCGATTGGTATGTAAGGAGCTGAAAAACACTTAAGAAACAGAACAACCTTACTAAATGCGTGTCAAAAACACTAAAAGGCAAGTTCTTTGTAAAAGTTGGTTTTATTCCAATGTAATATGATATCCTTGCTTTTTAGTGCTTTATTACCTAACACGCTCAAAAACACTCAAAAGACACTTCTGGTAATGTCATTTTTTTTTCCTCATAAAGCTAGTTTCGCATGCTATTTGAGGTTTTGCTAAGAATGTGAAAAAAAAAACACTCAAAATAAACGCATTTGGTAATGTTGTTCTGGTTCTGAATTAAGATTGTTATTCATAAGTTTCAGCATTTTGGTGTCTAAGAAACTTCTTTATATACACGACTTTATGCGCTTTTTGCCTTGTGGTTCTTGTGAACCACAAGTTTTTTTGCCCGAATATAAAAAGACACTCATTATAGACGTTTCTCGTAATGTCCTTTTCTTTCCCAATAGGGAGTGCTTTGCATTCATTTTCTCGTTTTTTCTAGGTAACAAGCTCAAAAACACTCAAAATATACCTTTTTGGTAATGTTATTCTATTTCTTCATATTGGTTAGTTTGCATCTGTTTTAACGTTTTTCTACGTAAAACACCGAAAAAACACGTTTTCAGAAATTTTGTTTTAGATTTTCAAAGAATATTGCCAGAATTTTTGCATCTTAGTACCTAAGAAGATGAATAACAAAAATAAAATTATTTTATTTATTTTTTTTCTCTATAAAGAGCTTTATTTGTGGGTTATAGCTTTTTTAGTACTTAAGGAACTTAAAAACACTCATAATACACGTTTCTCGTAATGTCCTTTAGATTCCCAAACATAAGGTTCTTTCCATGTATTTAAGCGTTTTTATAAATAACATGATCAAAAACACTCAAAATATATGTTTTTGGTAATGTTACTGTTTCTCCATAAAAGGGTGTTTTTGCATGCGTTTTAGCGTTTTGATATGTAAGGAGTTAAAAAAAAAACCCTTAAAGGCAAGTTCTTCGTAAAAGTTGGTTTTATTCCCATGTAATATGATTGTTCTGCTTTTTAGTGCTTTGTTGCATATCACGCTCAAAAACACTCAAAAGACACTTTTTTGGTAATATATAGTTTTTTGCGTTTTTTGCCTTGTGGTTCGTATGAAACTATAAAACTCTCATTGTACACGTTTCTCTTAATGTTCTTTTGTTTCCCAATATTGAGTACTTTCCATCCATTTTCGCATTTTTTCTAGGTAACAAGTTCAAAAACACTCAAAATATATCTTTTTGGTAAGGATATTCTATTTCTTCATATTGGTTGGTTTGTATCCGTTTTAGCGTTTTTCTTCGTAAATCACTGAAAAGACACGTTTTTAGTAATATTGTTGAAATTGCTGAAAACACTCAAAAGACAGATTTCTGGTAAAGTCGTGTAATTTCCCCATATAGGTTGCTTTGCATGCAACTCTGGGTTTGGTACATAATTCCGGAAAAAAGCTAATTTTTTTTTTATATGTCCTTTCATTTCACAGACATAGGGTTCTTTGCATGTATTTAAGCGTTTTTAAAGGTAACATGATCAAAAACACTCAAAATACATGTTTTTGGTAATGTTATTCTGTTTCTCCATAAAGGGTGTTTTGCATGCGTTTTAGCGTTTTGGTATGTAAGGAGTTAAAAACATTTAAAGGCAAGTTCTTCGTAAAAGTTAGTTTCATTCCTATATAATGTGATTATTCTGCTTTTTAGTGCTTTTTTGCATACCACGCTCAAAAACACTCAAAAGACTTTTCTGATAATGTCATTTTTTTTCCCACAAAAAAGTTAGTTTCCCATGTAATATGGGATTTTCGTAACTAACAATGTGAAAAGCACTCAAAATACATACATTTGGTAAGGTAGTTCTGTTTCTCAATTAAAAGTGTTATTCATGAGTTTTAGCATTTTGGTATGTAAGAAACTTCTCAATATACACGAGTTTTTGCGTTTTTTGTCTTCTGGTTCTTGTGAAACTATAAAACAATCATTATACACTTTTCTCTAAATGTCCTTTCGCTTCCCAATATAGAGTGCTTTAACATCCATTTTCGCGTTTTTTGTAGGTAAAAAGCATTATAAACGTTTATCGTAATGTCCTTTTGTTTCCCAATATAGAGAGATTTGCATCCATTTTCGCTCAAAACACAAGAAATACCTTTTTGGTAATATTATTTTATTTCATGATATTGGTTGATTTGCTTTCTTTTTAGCGTTTTTCTACTTAAAACACTGAAAAGACACGTTTTCAGTAATTTTGTTTTGGATTCCCATACAGAGTGATTTCCATATTATTTATTGTTTTGCTGCCTAACATACTGAAAAACAGGCAAAAGACAGGTTTCTGGTAAAGTCGTTTAATTTCCCCATATAGGTGGCTCTACATGCACTTTAGGGTTTCATACATAACGGTCTGAAAAAAAGCTAAAATTAACTTTTATGATATTCTTTTTTCACATAATTTCCCTGAATTTTGCCAGAATTTGGCATCTTGATACCTATGAAGATCAATAACAAAAAAAAAAAAAAATGCCATTTTTTTCATTTATTTATTTTTTTCTCTATAAAGAGTGTTATTTGTGGGTTTAAGCTTTTTGGTACTTAAGGAATGTAAAAACACTCATAATACTCGTTTCTCGTAATGTCCTTTTGTATCCTAAAGATAAGGTTCTTTACATGTATTAAAGCGTTTTTATAGGTAACATGATCAAAAACACTACAAATATACCTTTTTGGTAATGTTATTCTATTTCTTCATATTGGTTGGTTTCCATCCATGTTTAGCGTTTTTCTACGTAAACACAGAAAAGACACGTTTTAAGTAATTTTTGAATTCGCATAGAGAGTGACTTCCATGTTATTTATCGTTTTGATGCGTAACATGCTGAAAAACACTCAAAAGACAGGTTTCTTGTAAAGTCGTTTAATTTCCCTATTTAGGTGGCTTTGCATACACTTTAGGGTTTGGTACATAACAGTCCGGAAAAAAGCAAAAAATAACCTTTCATAATATTGTTTTTTCACGTAATTTTCCGGAATTTTGCCAGAATTTTGGCATCTCGTTGCCTATGAAGATCAATAAAAAAAAGAAATGTTATTTTTTAATTTATTTTAATTTTTTTTTCTGTATACAGTGTTATTTGTGAGTTTTAGCTTTTTGGTACTTAAGGAACTTATAAACACTCATAATACACATTCCTCGTAATGTCCTTTTATTCTCAAACATAGGGTTCTTTGCATGTATTTAAACGTTTTTATTGGTAACAAGCTCAAAAACACTCAAAATACATGTTTTTGATAATGTTATTCTGTTTTTCCATACAGGGTGTTTTGCATGGGTTTTAGCGTTTTAGTATGTAAGGACCTCAGAAAAAACTTAAAGGCAAGTTCTTGGTAAAAGTTGGTTATATTCCCATGTAATATGATTGCCCTGCTTTTTAATGCTTTATTGCCTAACACGCTGAAAAACACTAAAAAGACACTTTTCTAGTAATTTCATTTTTTTTCCACAGTTTCGCATGTAATTTGGGGTTGGACCACTAAGAATGTGAAAAAAACACTCAAAATACACTCATTTCCTAAAATTGTTCTGTTTCTCAATTAAGAATGTTATTCATGAGTTTCAGCATATTGGTATCTAAGAAACTTCTCCATATATACGAGTTTTGCGTTTTTTGCCTTAAGGTTCTTGAAAACTATTAAAACATTCATTATACAATTTTCTTGTAATATCCTTTTTTTTCCCCAATACAGACTGCTTTGCATTCATTTTTGCGTTTTTTGTAGGTAACAAGCTCAAAAACACTCAACTTTTTTGTAATGTTATTCTATTTCTTCATATTGGTTGGTTTGCATCCGTTTTAGCGTTCTACGCTAAAACTGAAAAGACACGTTTTCAGTAGTATTGTTGAAATTGCTGAAAACACCCAAAGACTCGTTTCTTGTAAAGTCGTGTAATTTCCTCATATAGGTGGCTTTGCATGCACTTCCGGGTTTCGCACATAACTCCGGAAAAAGCTAAAATAATTTTTTTAATGTTTTTTTCACATAATTTCCCTGAATTTTCTCAGAATTTTGGCATCTCGTTACCTATGAAGATCAATAACAAAAAAAAATCTATTTTTTTTAATATTTTTTTCTCTTTAAAGAGTGTTATTTGTGGGTTTTAGATTTTTGGCACTTAAGGAACTTAAAATACTCATAATACACGATTTTCGTAATGTCCTTTCGTTTCACAAACATAGGGTTCTTTGCATGTATTTAAGCGATTTTATAGGTAACATGATCAAAAACAATCAAAATACATGTTTTTGGTAACGTTATTCTGTTTCTTCATAAAGGTTGTTTTGCATGCGTTTAGCGTTTTGGTATGTATGTATGTACGAGTATGTATGTATGTATGTATGTATGTATGTATGTAAACGCAAGTTCTTCGTAAAATTTGGTTTTATTCCAATGTAATGTGATTGTTCTGCTTTATAGTGTTTTGTTGCATATAACGCTCAAAAACACTCAAAAGACACTTTTCTGGTAATATCATTTTTTTTCCCCCATAAAGGTAATTTTGCATGTAATTTGGGATTTTCGTAATTAAGAATGTGAAAAACACCCAAAATACACACATTTCGTAAGGTAGTTCTGTTTTTCAATTAAAAGTGTTATGAGTTTTAGCGTTTTGGTATGTAAGAAACTTCTCTATATACACGAGTTTTTGCGTTTTTGGCATTGTGGTTCTTGTGAAACTATAAAACATTCATTATACACGTTTCTCGTAATGTCCTTTTCCTTCCCAATATAGAGTGTTTTCCATCCATTTGCGCGTTTTTTGTAGGTAAAAAGCTAAAAAACACTTTTTGGTAATGTTATTCTATTTCTTCATATTTGTTGGTTTGCATCCGTTTTAGCGTTTTTCTACGTAAAACACTGAAAAGACACGTTTTCAGTAATTTTGTTTTGGATTCACATATTGACTGACTTCCATATTATTTATTGTTTTGGTGCCTAACATGCTGGAAAACACTGAAAAAACAGGTTTCTGGTAAAGTCGTTTAACTTCCTTATATAGGTGGCATACACTTTAGAGTTTGGTACATAAAAATCCGAAAAAGAGCTATAATTAACTTTTTTGGTAATGTTCTTTTTTTCACATAAATTCCCTGAATTTTGGCAGAATTTTGGCATCTTGGTACCTATAAAAATCAATATAAAAAATATTTTTTTATGTATTTATTTTTTTCTGTATAAAGAGTTTTATTAATGGGTTTTAACGTTTTGTTACTTAAGGAACTTAAAAACGGTCCTAATACACGTTTCTCGTGATGTCCTTTCGTTTCCCAAACATAGGGTTCTTTGCATGTATTTAAACGTTTTTATAGATAACATGATCAAAAGGACTTAAAACACATGTTTTTAGTAATGTTATTCTGCTTCTCCATTAAGGAGTTTTTTGCATGCGTTTTGGTTTGTAAGGAGGTCAAAAGCACTTCAAGGCAAGTTCTTGGTAAAAGTTGGTTTTATTCCCATGTAATGTGATTGCCCTGTTTTTTTTTTATATATAATTTATTGCCTTAAACGCTCAAAAACACTCAAAAGACACTTCTGGTAATGTCATTTTTTTTCCAACCTAGATTCGCGTTCTGTTTGGGGTTTTGCTAACTAAGAATGTGAAAAACACTCAAAGTACACGCATTTGGTAAGGCTGTTCTGTTTCTCAATTAATATTGTTATTCATGAGTTTCAGCATATTGGTATCTAAGAAACTTCTTTATATACACGAATTTTTTGCGTTTTTTGCCTTGTAGTTCTTGTGAACCACAAGTTCTTTTGCTCAAAAATAATAAGACACTCATTATACACGTTTCTCGTAATGTCCTTTTGTTTCCCAATAGGGAGTGCTTTGCATCCATTTTCGTGTTTTTTGTAGGTAACAAGCTCAAAAACACTCAAAATGTACCTTTTCGGTAATGTAATTTTATTTCTTCTTATTGGTTGGTTTGTATCTGTTTAAGCGTTTTTCTACGTAAAACACCGAAAAGACACGTTTTCAGTAATTTTGTTTTAGATTCCCATATAGAGTGACGCATGTTATTTACCGTTATGGTGCCTAACAAGCTGAAAAACACTCATAAGACAGTTTTCTGGCAAAGACGTTTAATTTCCTCATATAGGTGGCTTTGCATGCACTTTAGGGTTTGGTACATAACAGTACGAAAAAAAAAAGTTAAAATTAACTTTTTGATAATTGACTCATAATTTCCTAAATTTTGCCCAAATTTTTCCAAAAAACATGCAAAATGTATGTTTTTGGTAATGTTATTCTCTTTCTCCATAAAGTGTGTTTTGCATGCGTTTTAGCGTTTTGGTATATAAGGAGCTGAAAACACTTAAAGGCAAGGTCTTCGTAAAAATTTATTTTATTGCCATGTAAAGTGATTCCCCTGCTTTTTAGTGCTCTATTCCCTATCACGCTCAAAAACACTCAATAGACACTTTTCTTGTAATGTCATTTTTTTCCCACATGAAGCTGGTTTCGCATGCCATTTGGGATTTTGGTAACTAAGAATGAGAAAAGCACTCAAAATACACGCATTTAGTAAAGTTGTTCTGTTTCTCAATTAAGAGTGTTATTCATGAGTTTCAGCATTTTGGTATCTAGGAAACTTCTCCATATACACGAGTTTTTGCGTTTTTTGCCTTTTTGTTCTTTTAAACTATAAAACATTAATTATATACTTTTCTCGCAATGTCCTTTTGTTTCCCAATATAAAGTGCTTTTTTATCAATTTTCGCGTTTTTTTTATAAGTAACAAGCTCAAAAACACACAAAATATATCTTTTTGGTAATGTTTTTCTACTTTTTCTTTTTAGCGTCTTTCTACGTAAAACACTGGAAAGACACGTTTTCAGTAATTTTGTTTTGGTTTGCCATATAGAGTGAGTTCCTTATTATTGATCGTTTTGGTGCCTAACATGCTGAAAAACACTCAAAACACAGATTTCTAGTAAGGTCGTATAATTTCCTCATACTCGTATAGGAGGCTTTGCATGTACTTTACTGTTTGGTACATAACAGTCCGAAAAAAAGCTAATATCAACTTTTTTGATAATATTCTCTTATCATATAATTGCCCTAATTTTTCCCAGAATTTTGGCATCTCTGTACCTATGAAGGTGAATAACAAAAAAAAATGTCCTTTTATTTATTTATTTTTATTTTTTTTTTTTTCAAAATAACGAGTGTTATTTGTGGGTTTTAGCTTTTTATTAGTTAAGGAACTTAAAAACACTCATAATACACGTTTTTCGTAATGTCCTTACGTTTCCCAAACATAAGGATCTTTGCATGTATTTATGCGTTTTTATAGATAACATTTTCAAAAACACTCAAAATACATGTTTTTGGTAATGTTATTCTGTTTCTCCATAAAGTTGGTTTCCCATGCGTTTTAGCGGTTTGGTATGTGAGGAGCTCAAAAACACATATTGGCAAGTTCTTGGTAAAAATTGTTTTTTTTCCTATGTAATGTGATTGCCCTGTTATTTAGTACTTCATTGCCTAACATGCTGAAAAACAATTAAAACACACTTCTGGTAATGTCATTTTTTTCCCTCATAAAGCTAGGTTCGCATGCTATTTAGGGTATTGCTAACTAGGAATATGAAAAACACTCAAAATACATGCATTTGCTAAGGTTGTTCTGTTTCTCAATTAAGATTGTTATTCATGAGTTTCACCATTTTTGTATCTAAGAAACTTCTTTACATACACGAGTTTTGCGTTTTTCTACGTAAAACACTGAGAAGATACATTTTCAGTAACTTTGTTTTGGATTCCCATATAGAGTGAGTTCCTTATTATTTATCGTTTTGGTGCCTAACATGCTGAAAAACACTCAAAAGACAGATTTCTGGTAAGGTCGTTTAATTTCCTCATATAGGAGGCTTTGCATGCACTTTAGGGTTTGGTACATAACATTCCGAAAAAAAAGCTAAAATTAACTTTTTTAATAATATTCTTTGGTTCATTAAATTTTCCTGAATTTTCCCAGAATTTTGGCATCTCGGTACCTATGAAGATGAAAATAAAACATTCCTATTTTTTTTTCTAAATAAAGAGTGTTATTTGTGGGTTTTAGCTTTTTGGTACTTAGGGAACTTAAAAAAAAACATTCATAATCCACGTTTTTCGTAATGTCCTTCTGTTTCCCAAACATAATGTTCTTTGCATGTATTTAAGCGTTTTTTTAGAGATAACATGATAAAAAACACCCAAATTACATCTTTTTGGTAATGTTATTCTTTTACTCCATAAAGTTTGTTTTGCATGCGTTTTAGCGGTTTTGTATATAAGGAGCTCAAAAACATTTAAAGGCAAGTTCTTGGTAAAAATTGCTTTTATTGCAATGAAAAGTGATTGCCCTGCTTTTTAGTGCTTTATTGCCTTTCACGCTCAAAAACATTCAAAGGACATTTTTCTAGAAATGTCATGTTTTCCGATATAAATCTGGTTTCGCATGAAATTTGCGTTTTTAGTAACTAAGAATATGAAAAACACTCAAAACACACGAACTTGGTAAGGTTGTTCTGTTTCTCAATTAAGAGTGTTATTCATGAGTTTCATAATTTTTGTATCTAGGAAACTTTTCCATATACACGTGTTTTTGCGTTTTTTGCCTTGTTGTTCTTTTGAACTATAATACATTCATTATACACTTTTCTCGCAATGTCCCTCTGTTTCCCAATATAGAGTGCTTTGTATAAATTTTAGCATTTTTTTGTAGTTAACAAGCTCAAAAACACTCAAAATATACCTTTTTGGTAATGTTTTTTTCTATTTCTTGATATTGGTTGGTTTGCATCCATTTTAGCGTTTTTCTGCGTAAAACACTTGGAAGACACGTTTTCAGTAATTTTGTTTTGGATTCCCATATAAAGTGAGTTCCTTATTTATTTATCTTTTTGGTGCCTAACATTCTGAAAAACACTCAAAAGACAGATTTCTTTTAAGGTCGTTTAATTTCCTCATATAGGAGGCTTTGCATGCACTTTAGGGTTTGGTATATATACCAGTCCGAAAAAAATAAAATTAAATTAACTTTTTTGATAATTTTCTTTTATCATATAATAGCCCGGAATTTCCCCAGAATTTTGGCATCTCGGTATCTATGAAGATGATTAACAAAAAAAAATAATAAATCCTATTTTTTTATTTTTTATTTATTTAGTTTTTCTAAATAAAGAGAGTTATTTGTGGGTTTTAGCTTTTTAATACTTAAGGAACTTAAAAACACTCATAATACATATTTCTCGTAATGTCCTTTCGTTTCCCAAACATAAGGTTCTTTGCATGTATTTAAATACATGTTTTTAGTAATGTTATTCTATTTATCCATAAAAGGTGTTTTGCATGCATTTTAGCGTTTTGGTATGTAATGAGCTCAAAAACACCTAAAAGCAAGTTCTTGGTAAAAGTTGGTTTTATTTCCATGTAATGTGATTGCCCTACTTTTTAGTGGTTTATTACCTAACACTCTCAAAAACACTCGAAAGACATTTTCTGGTAATATTATTTTTTTCCCGCATGGAATTTGGGGTTTTGGTAACTAAAAATGTGAAAAACACTCAAAATACAGGCATTTAGTAAGGTTTTTCTGTTTTTTAAATTAAAAGTGTTATTCATGAGTTTCAGCATTTTGGTATGTAAGAAACTTCTTTATGTACACGAGTTTTTTATTTTTTTGCCTTGTGGTTCTTGTGAAACTATAAAACACTCATTATACACATTTCTTGTAATGCCTTTTTCTTTCCTAATATAGAGTGCGTTTCATCCATTTTCGAAATTATTTGTTGGTAACAATCTCAAAAACACATAAAAATATATCTTTTTGGTAATTTTATTCTATTTCTTCATATTGGTTGGTTTGCATCCGTTTTAGCGTTTTTCTACATAAATCACTGAAAAGACACGTTTTCAGTAATATTGTTGAAATTGCTGAAAAAAACACTCAAAAGACAGGTTTCTGGTAAATTCGAGTAATTTCTCCATATAGGTGGCTTTGCATGCACTTCAGGGTTTGGAACATAACTCCGGAAAAAAGCTAAGATTATTTTTTTCATAATGATTTTTTTTAACAAAATTTCCCTGCATTTTTCCAGAGTTTGGTATCTCGGTACCTATGAAGATAAATAACAATTTTTTTTTCTCTATAAAGTATTATTTGTGAGTTTTAGCTTTTTGGTACTTAAGGAACTTAAATACACTCATAATACATGATTTTCGTAATGTCCTTTTCTTATACAAACATAGGGTTCTTTACATGTATTTAAGCGTTTTTATAGGTAAAATGATCAAAAACACTCAAAATACATATTTTTGGTAATGTTATTCTGTTTCTCCATAAAGGGTGTTTTTACATGCGTTTTAGCGTTTTGGTATGTAAGAAGTTAAAAAAACACTGAAAGGCAAGTTCTTCGTAAAAGTTAGTTTTATTCCCAAGTAATGTGATTGTTCTGCTTTTTAGTGGTTTGTTGCATCACGCTCAAAAACACTCAAAAGACATTTTTCTGGTAATGTCATTTTTTTCCCACATAAAGCTAGTTTCGCATGTAATTTGGCAATTAACTATGAATGTGAAAAACACTGAAAATACACAATTTGGTAGGATAGTTCTGTTTCTCGATTAAAAGTGTTTTTCATGCATTTCATCAATTTTGTATGTAAGAAACTTCTCTATATACACAAGTTTTTGCGTTTATTGCCTTGTGGTTCTTGTTAAACTATAAAACACTAATTATACACGTTTCTCGTAATGTTCTTTTGTTTCCTAATATAGAGTATTTTCCATCCATTTTTGCATTTTTTGTAGGTAACAAGCATAAAAACACTCAAAATATATCTTTTTGGTAATGTTATTCTATTTCTTCACATTGGTTGGTTTGCATCTGTTTTAGCTTTTTTCTTCGTAAATCTCTGAAAAGACTCGTTTTCAGTAATTTTGTTGAAATTAATTCTGGTACAGGTTTCTGGTAAAATTGTGTAATTTTCTCATATAGGTGGCTTTGCATGCACCTTAGTGTTTGGTACATAACTCCGGAAAAAAGCTAAAATTATTTTTTTTTATAATTTATTTTTCTTTACCTAATTTCCCTGAATTTTGCCAGAATTTTGGCATCTCGGTACCGATGAAGATGAATAACAAAAAAAAAAAATTTGTATTCATTTATTTTATTTTATTTCTCTATAGTGTTATTTGTGTGTTTTAGCTTTTTGGTACTTAAGGAACCTAAAAACTCTCATAATACACAATTTTCGAAATATCCTTTCGTTTCACAAACATAGGGTTCTTTGCATGTATTTTAGCGTTTTTATAGGTAACATGATCAAAAAGATTTAAAATTCATGCTTTTGGTAATGTTATTTTGTTTTTCCATAAAGGGTGTTTTACATGCGTTTTAGCGTTTTGTTATAATATAAGGAGTTAAAAACACTTAAAGGCATATTTTTGGTAAAAGTTGGTTTTATTCCCACGTAATGTGATTGTTCTGCTTTTTAGTGCTTTGTTGTATATCACACTCTAAAACACTCACAAGACACTTTTCTGGTAATGTAATTTTTTTCCCACATAAAACTAATTTCACTTGTAATTTCGGATTTTCGTAACTAAGAATGTGAAAAACACTCAAAATACTCACATTTGGTAAGATAGTTCTGTTTCTCAATTAGAAGTCTTATTCATGAGTTTCAGCATTTTGGAATGTAAGAAACTTCTTTATATACACGAGTTTTTGCGTTTTTTGCCTTGTGGTTCTTGTGAAACTATAAAACACTCATTATACACTTTTCTTGTAATGTCCTTTTGCTTCCCAATATAGAGTGCTTTCCATCCATTTTCGCGTTTTTTGTAGGTAACAATTTCAAAAACACTCAAAATATACCTTTTTGGTAATGTTTTTCTATTTCTTCATTTTGGTTGGTTTGCATCCGTTTTAGCGTTATTGTACGTAAAACTCCGAAAAGACACGTTTTCAGTAATTGTGTGTTGGATTCCCACATAGATTGACTTCCTTGGGTTTTATCGTGTTGGTTCCTAACATGCTGAAAAACACTCATAAGACAGTTTTTTGGCAAAGAGGTTTAATTTTTCCATATAGGTGGCCTTGCATGCACTTTAGGGTTTTGGTACATAACAGTCCGAAAAAAAGCTAAATTTAACTTTTTTGATAATGTTCTTATTTCATATAATTTCCTGAACTTTGACCGAATTTTGGCACCTCGTTACCTGTGAATGTGAATAAGAATGAAAAAAAAAAATATCGTATTTTTTTATTTCTTTATTGATTTTTTCTCAATAATGAGTGTAATTTGTGGCTTTTAGCTTTTTCGTACTTAATGAACTTAAAAACACTCATAATACACTTTTCTCGTAATGTCCTTTCGTTTCCCAAAAATAGGGTTGTTTGCAGGTACTTAATTGTTTTTATTGGTAACATGATCAAAACACTCAAAAAACATGTTTTTGGTAATGTTATTATGTTTCACAATATAGTGTATTTTGGATGCGTTTTAGTGTTTTGGTATATAAGGAGCTCAAAAACACTTATAAGCAAGTTCTTATTAAAAAATGGTTTTATTCCAATGTAATGTCATTGCCCAGCTTTTTAGTGCTTTATTACCTAACACGCTCAAAAATACTCAACAGACATTTTTCTGGTAATGTTATTTTTTTCCCACATAAAGCTGGTTTCGCATGGAATTTGGGGTTTTGGTAACTAAGAATGTGAAAAGCACTCAAAATACACACTTTTAGTAAGATTGTTCTGTTTCTCAATTAAGAGTGTTGTTCATGAGTTTTAGCATTTTGGTATCTAGGAAACTTCTTCATATACACTAGTTTTTGCTTTTTTTGCCTTGTTGTTCTTTTGAACTATTAAACACTCATTATGCACTTTTCTTGCAATGTCCTTTTTTTTCCCATTATAGAGTGCTTTGCATCAATTTTCGTGTTTTTTTTATAGGTAACAAGCTCAAAAACACTCAAAATATACCTTTTTTGGTAATGTTTTTTTATTTCTTTATATTGGTTTGTTTGCATCCGTTTTAGCGTTTTTCTACGTAAAACACTGAAAAGACACGTTTTCAGTATTTTTTTTTTAATTCCTATATAGAGTGAGTTCCTTATTATTTATTGTTTTGGTGCCTAACATGCTTAAGAACACTCAAAAGAGGGATATCTGATAAGGTCGTTTAATTTCCTCATATAGGAGGCTTTGCGTGCACTTTAGTGTTTGGTACATAACAGTCCCCCCAAAATAAAGCTAAAATTAACTTTTTTGATAATATTTTTTTATCACATAATTGCGCTGAATTTTTACCAGAATTTTGGCATCTCGGTACCTATGAAGATAAATAAAAAAAAAAATCCTATTTTTTTATTTTTTATATATTTATTTATTTTTTTCTTAATGAAAAGTGTTATTTATGGGATTTACCTTTTTGGTACTTAAGGACCTTAAAAACACTCATAATACGCGTTTCTTGTAATGTCCTTTCGTTTCCCAAACAAAAGGTTCTTTGCATGTATTTAAGCGTTTTTATAGATAACATGATCAAAAACACTCAAAATACTAGGTTTTAGTAAAGTTATTCTGTTTCTCCATAAAGTGTGTTTTGCATGCGTTTTAGCAGTTTTGTATATAAGGAGCTCAAAAACACTTATGGCAAGTTCTTGGTAAAAAATTGTTTTATTCCAATGTAATGTAATTGCCTTGCTTTTGAGTGGTTTATTACCTATCACGCTGAAAAACACTCAAAAGACACTTTTCTGGAAAATTCATTTTTTTCCCCACAAAGCTATTTTCGCATGTAATTTGGGGTTTTTGGTAACTAAAAATGTGAGAAGCACTTAAAATCCACGCATTTAGTAAGGTTGTTCTGTTTCTCAATTAAGAGTGTTATTCATAAGTTTCAGCATTTTGGTATCTAGGAAATCTCTCCATATACACAAGTTTTTGCGTTGTTTGCTTTGTGGTTCTTTTAAACTATAAAACTCTCATTATACACTTTTCTTGCAATGTCCTCTTGTTTCCCAATATAGAGTGCTTTGCATCAATTTTCGCGTTTTTGTAGGTAAAAAGATCAAAAACACTCAAAATATACCTTTTTGGAAACGTTTTACTATTTCTTGATATTGGTTGGTTTGCATCCGTTTTAACGTTTTTTCTACGTAAAACACAGAGAAGACACGTTTTCTGTAACTTTGTTTTGGATTCCCATATAGAGTGAGTTCCTTATTATTTATCGTCTCGGTGCCTAACATGCTAAAAAACACACAAAACACAGATTTCTGGTAAGATCGTTTAATATCCTCATAATGAAAAGCTTGCATGCACTTTAGGGCTTGGTACATAAGTTCGAACAAAAAAAGCTGAAATTAACTTTTTTGATAATATTCTTTTATCATATAATTGCCCTGAATTTTCCCAGAATTTTGGCATCTCGGTACCTATGAAAATGAATAACAAAAAAAAAAATCATATTTTTTATATTTTTTTATTATTTATTTTTTAAATAGTGTTATTTGTGGGTTTTAGCTTTTTGGTACTAAAGGAACTTAAAAAAACACTCATAATACATGTTTCTCGTAATGTCCTTTCGTTTCCCAAATATAAGGTTCTATGCATGAATTTAAGCGTTTTTATAAATAACATGATCAAAAACACTGAAAATACATGTATTTGGTAATGTTTTTCTGTTTCTCCATAAAATGTATTTTGCATGCGTTTTAGCGTTTTGGTATATAAGGAGCTCAAAAACACATAAAGGCATGTTCTTGGTAAAATTTGGTTTTATTCCCATGTAATGTGATTGCCCTGGCTTTTAGTGCTTTATTTTCATAACACGCTCAAAAAACAAAAAAAAAAAAAAAGCAAAGCCTTCCATGTGAGGAAATTAAAGACCTTACCAGAAATCTGTCTTTTGAGTGTTTTTCAGCTTGTTAGGCACCAAAAAGATAAATAATAAGGAACTCACTGTATGTGGGAATCCAAAAAAAAATTACTGTAAATGTCTTCTCAGTGTTTTACGTAGAAAAACGCTAAAATTGATGCAAACCAACCAATATCAAGAAGCAGAAAAACATTACCAAAAATGTATATTTTGAGTGTTTTTGAGCTTGTTACCTACAAAAAAAAACGCAAAAAATTGATACAAAGCACTCTATAATGGGAAACAAACGGACATTGCTAGAAAAGTGTATAATGAATGTTTTATAGTTCAAAAAAACACAAGGCAAAAATCGCAAAAACTCGTGTATATGGAGAAGTTTCCTAGATACCAAAATTCTGAAACTCATGAATAACACTCTTAATTGAGAAACAGAACAACCTTACTAAATGCGTGTCAAAAACACTAAAAGGCAAGTTCTTCGTAAAAGTTGGTTTTATTCCCATGTAATGTGATTGCTCTGCTTTTTAGTGCTTTATTGCCTAACAGTCTCAAAAACACTCAAAGACACTTTTCTGGTAATGTCATTTTCCCATATAAAGCTAGTTTCACATGGAATTTGGGATTCTGGTAACTAAGAATGTAAAAAAAAACACTCAAAATACACGCATTCAGTAAGGTTGCTCTGTTTCTTGATTAAGAAAGTTATTCATGAGTTTCAGCATTTTGGTATCTTGGAAACTTCTCGACACATACGAGTTTTTGCGTTTTTTGCCTTGTGATTCTGGTGGAACTATAAAACACTCATTATACATGTTATGTCTTTTTTTTTCCTAATATACAGTGCTTTCCATCCATTTTTGTGTTTTTTTTATGTAACAAGATCAAAAACACACAAAATATACTTTTCTGGTAATATTATTCTATTTTTTCATATTGGTTGGTTTGCATCCGTTTTAGCGTGTTTCTACGTAAATCTTTTAAAAGACACGTTTTCAGTAATTTTGTTTTGGATTTCCATATAGAGTGACTTTCATATTATCTATCGTTTTGGTACCTAACATGCGAAAAAAACACTCAAAAGACAGGTTTCTTGTAAAGTCGTTAAATTTTCCCAAATAGGTGGCTTTGCATACACTTTATGGTTTGGTACATTGCTCCGAAAAAAGGTAAAATTATCTTTTTTGATAATGTTCTTTTTTCCACATAATTTCCCTGAATTTTGGCAGAATTTTGGCATCTTGGTACCTATGAACATCAATAACAAAAAAATAAAAATGCTATTTTTTTTTCACTATAAAGAGTGTTATTTGTAGGTTTTAACGTTTGGTACTTAAGGAACTTAAAAACATTCATAATCCACATTCGTTTCCCAAATATAGGGATCTTTCCATGTATTTAAGTGTTTTTATAGGTAACTTGATAAAAAAAAAACACTCAAAAACACTTGTTTTAAGGTAATGTTATTCTGCTTCTCCATAAAGGAGTGTTTTGCATGCGTTTTAGCGATTTGTTATGTAAGGAGCTGAAAAACACTTCAAGGCAAGTTCTTTGTAAAAGTTGGTTTTATTCCAATGTAATATGATTGCCCTGCTTTTTAGTGCTTTATTGCCTGACACGTTCAAAAACACTCAAAAGACACTTCTGGTAATGTCAGTTTTTTTTTCACACATAAAGCTAGTTTCGC
This sequence comes from Scylla paramamosain, assembly GCF_035594125.1. Lineage (NCBI taxonomy): Eukaryota > Metazoa > Arthropoda > Malacostraca > Decapoda > Portunidae > Scylla > Scylla paramamosain. The sequence continues at coordinate 4,703,614 of NC_087199.1, forward strand.
ATGCCATTTGGGGTTTTGCTAACTAAGAATGTGAAAAAACACTCAAAATACACGCATTTGGTAATGTTGTTCTGTTTCTCAATTAAGATTGTTATTCATGAGTTTCAGCATTTTGGTATCTAAGAAACTTCTTTATATACACGAGTTTTTGCGTTTTTTGCCTCGTGGTTCTTGTGAACCACAAGTTCTTTTGCCGGAAAATAATAAGACACTCATTATACACGTTTCTCGTAATGTCCTTTTCTTTCCTAATAGGGAGAGCTTTGCATCCATTTTCGCGTTTTTTTGTAGGTAACAAGCTCAAAAACACTCAAAATACGAGTATACCTTTTTGGTAATGTTATTCTATTTCTTCATATTGGTTGGTTTGCATCCGTTTTAGCGTTTTTCTACGTAAAACAACGAGAAGACACGTTTTCAGTAATTTTGTTTTCGATTCCCAAAGAATATTGCCAGAATTTTGGCATCTTAGTACCTATGAAGATGAATAAAAAAAATTATTTTATTTTATTTTTTTCTCTATAAAGAGTGTTAATTGTGAGTTTTAGCTTTTTTGGTACTTAATGAACTTAAAAACACTCATAATACACGTTTCTCGTAATGTCCTTTCGTTTCCCAAACATAAGGTTCTTTGCATGTATTTAAGCGTTTTTATAAATAACATGATCAAAAACACTCAAAATACATGTTTTTGGTAATGTTTCTCCATAAAGGTTGTTTTGCATGCGTTTTAGTGTTTTGGTATGTAAGGAATTAAAAAAAAACACAAAGGCAAGATCTTCGTAAAAGTTGGTTTTATTCCCATGTAATGTGATTGTTCTGCTTTTTAGTGCTTTGTTGCACATCACGCTCAAAAACACTCAAAACACACTTTTCTGGTAATATAATTTTTTTTCCCACATAAAGCTACTTTCGCATGTAATTTGGGATTTTCGTAACTAAGAATGTGAAAAACACTCAAAATACACACATTTCGTAAGGTAGTCCTGTCTTTCAATTAAAAGTGTTATTCATGCATTTCAGCATTTTGGTATGTAAGAAACTTCTCTATATACACGAGTTTTTGTGTTTTTTGCCTTGTGGTTCCTGTGAAATTATAAAACATTCATTATACAAGTTTCTCGTAATGTTCTTTTGTTTCCCAATATAGAGTGCTTTCCATCCAGTTTCGCATTTTTTGTAGGTAACAAGCTGAAAAACTCTCAAAATATATCTTTTTGGTAATGTTATTCTATTTCTTCATATTGGTTGGTTTGCATCCGTTTTAGCGTTTTTCTTCGTAAATCACTGAAAAGACATGTTTTCAGTAATATTGTTGAAATTGCTGAAAACACTCAAAACACAGATTTCTGGTAAAGTTGTGTAATTTCCCCATATAGGTGGCTTTGCATGCACTTCTGGGTTTGATACATAATTCCGGAGAAAAGTTAAATTTTTTTTTATAATGTTTTTTTTTTACATAATTTCGCTGAATTTTGCCTGAATTTTGGCATCTTCATACCTATGTAGATGAATAAAAAAAAAATCTATTTTTTTTAGTTATTAATTTTTTCTCTATTTCTGGGTTTTATTTTTTTGGTACTTAAGGAACTTAAAAATAATCATAATACACGATTTTCGTAATGTCCTTTCGTTTCACAGACATAGGGTTCTTTGCATGTATTTAAGCGTTTTTATGGGTAACATGATCAAAAACACAAACTACATGTTTTGGTAATGTTATTCTGTTTCTCCATAAAGGGTGTTTTGCATGCGTTTTAGCGTTTTGGTATGTAAGGAGTTAAAAACACTAAAATGCAAGTTCTTCGTAAAAGTTGGTTTTATTCCTATTTAATGTGATTATTCTGCTTTTTAGTGCTTTGTTACATATCACGCTCAAAAACACTCAAAAGACACTTTTCAGATAATGTCATTTTTTTCCCACATAAAGCTAGTTTCACATGTAATTTGGGATTTTCGTAACTAAGAATGTGAAAAACACTCAAAATACACACATTTGGTAAGGTAGTTCTGTTTCTCAATTAAAAGTGTTATTCATGAGTTTTAGCGTTTTGGTATATAAGAAACTTCTCTATATACACGAGTTTTTTGCGTTTTTTGTCTTGTGGTTTTTGTGAAACAATCATTATACATATTTCTCTAAATGTCCTTTTTGCTTCCCAATATAGAGTGCTTTCCAAATGTTTGCGCGTTTTTTGTAGGTAAAAAGCTCAAAAACACTTTTTGGTAATGTTATTCTATTTCTTCATATTTGTTGGTTTGCATCCGTTTTAGCGTTTTTCTACGTAAAATACTGAAAACACACGTCTTCAGTAATTTTGTTTTGGATTCACATATTGACTGACTTCCATATTATTTATCGTTTTGGTGCCTAACATGCTGAAAAACACTGAAAAGACAGGTTTCTGGTAAAGTCGTTTAACTTCCTTATATAGGTGGCATGCACTTTGAAGTTTGGTACATAAAAATCCGAAAAAGAGCTATAATTAACTTTTTTTGATAATGTTCTTTTTTCCAGATAAATTCCCTGAATTTTTGCAGAATATTGGCGTCTTGGTACCAATGAAAATCAATATAAAAAAAAAGATATTATTTATTTATTTATTTATTTTTTCTCTATAAAGAGTGTTATTTGTGGGTTTTAACGTTTTGGTACTTAAGGAACTTAAAAACGGTCCTAATACACGTTTCTCGTCATTTCTCGTCGTTTCCCAAATATAGGATTCTTTGCATGTATTTAAGCGTTTTTGTAGGTAACATGATCAAAAACACTTAAAACACAAGTTTTTAGTAATGTAATTCTGCATCTCCATAAAGGAGTTTTTTGCATGCGTTTTAGCGTTTTGGTTTGTAAGGAAGTCAAAAACACTTCCAGGCAAGTTCTTGGTAAAAGTTGGTTTTATTCCCAAGTAATGTGATTGCCCTGTTTTTTTTGTGATTTATTGTTTAATACGCTCAAAAACACTCAAAAGACACTTCTAGTAATGTCATTTTTTTTCCAACATAGTTTCGCGTGCTATTTCGGATTTTTCTAACTATGAATGAGAAAAACACTCATAATACACGCATTTGGTAAGGTTGTTCTGTTTCTAAATGAATATTGTTATTCAAGAGTTTAAGCATTTTGGTATCCAAGAAACTTCTTTATATACACGAGTTTTTGCGTTTTTTGCCTTGTGGTTCTTGTGAACCACAAGTTCTTTTCCTCAAAAATAATAAAACACTCATTATACACGTTTCTCGTAATGTCCTTTTGTTTCCCAATAGGAAGTGCTTTGCATCCATTTTCGCGTTTTTTGTAGGTAACAAGGTCAAAAACACTCAAAAAGTACCTTTTTGGTAATGTTATTTTATTTCTTCCTATTGGTTGGTTTGCATCCGTTTTAGCGTTTTTCTACGTAAAACACCGAAAAGACACGTTTTCAGTAATTTTGTTTTAGATTGTTATTTACCGTTATGGTGCCTAACAAGTTGAAAAACACTCATAACACAGTTTTCTGGCAAAGATGTTTAATTTCCCCATATAGGTGGCTTTGTATGCACTTTAGGGTTTGGTACATAACAGTACGAAAAAAGCTAAATTTAACTTTTTTATAATGTTCTTATTTCACATAATTTCCTAAATTTTGCCCAAATTTTGGCATCTCAGTACCTGTCAAGATGAAAAAGAAAGAAAAAAATATCGTATTTTTTTATTTATTTATTTTTTTCTCAATAAAGAGTGTTATTTGTGGCTTTAGCTTTTTGATAAATAATGATCTTAAAAACACTCGTAATACACGTTTCTCGCAATGTCCTTTAATTTCCTAAAAATAGGGTTCTTTGCATGTATTTAAGCGTTTTTATTGGTAACATGATCAAAAACACTCAAAATATATGTTTTTGGTAATGCTATTCTCTTTCTTCATAAAGTGTGTTTTGCATGCGTTTTAGCGTTTTGGTATATAAGGAGCTCAAAACTCTTAAAGGCAAGTTCTTGGTAAAAATTGATTTTATTGCCATGTAAAGTGATATCCATGTTTTTTAGTGCTTTATTGCCTATCAAGCTCAAAAACACTAAAAAGACATTTTTCTGGTAATGTCATTTTTTTCCCACTTAAAGCTGGTTTCGCATGCAATTTGGGATTTTGGTAACTAAGAATGTGAAAAGCACTCAAAATACACGCATTTAGTAAAGTTGTTCTGTTTCTTAATTAAGAGTGTTATTCAGGATTTTCAGCATTTTGGTATCTAGGAAACTTCTCCATATACACTAGTTTTTGCGTTTTTTGCCTTGTGGTTCTTTTAAACTATAAAACATTCATTATACACTTTTCTCGCAATGTCCCTTTGTTTTCCAATATAGAGTGCTTTGTATCAATTTTCGCGTTTTTTTTTTTAGGTAACAACCTCAAAAACACTCAAAATATACCTTTTTGGTAATGTTTTTCTACTTCTTGATATTTTTTGGTTTCCATCCGTTTTAGCGTTTTTCTACGTAAAACACTGAGAAGACACGTTTCCAGTAATTTTGTTTTGGTTTGCCATATAGAGTGAGTTCCATAGTATTTATCGTTTTGGTGCCTAATATGTTGAAAAACACTCAAAACACAGATTTCTGGTAAGGTCGTTTAATTTCCTCATATGGGAGGCTTTGAGTGCACTTTAGTGTTTGATACATAACAGTCCGAAAAAAAGCTAATATCAACTTTTTTTTTTATAATATTCTCTTATCATATAATTGCCCTAATTTTTCCCGGAAATTTGGCATCACGGTACCTATGAAGGTTAATAACAAAAAAAGAAAAGAAAAACCTTTCATTTAAAAAAAAATATTTTTTTTTTCTAAATAACGAATGTTATTTGTGGGTTTTAGCTTTTTGGTAGTTAAGCACTCATAATACATGTTTCTCGTAATGTCCTTACGTTTCCCAAACATAAGGTTCTTTGCATGTATTTAAGCGTTTTTATAGAAAACATTATCAAAAACACTCAAAATACATCTTTTTGGTAATGTTATTCTGGTTCTCCATAAAGTTTGTTTTGCATGTGTTTTAGCGGTTTAGTATATAAGGAGCTCAAAAACACTTAAAATGAAAATCTTGATAAAAATTGGTTTTATTGAAATGTAATGTGATTGCCCTGCTTTTTAATGCTTTATTGCCTATCAGGCTCAAAAACACTCAAAAGACATTTTTCTCGTAATGTCATTTTTTTCTCACATAAAGCTGGTTTCGCATGCAATTTGGGGTTTTGGTAACTAAGAATGTGAAAAGCTCTCAAAATACACGCATTTAGTAAGGTTGTTCTGTTTCTCAATTAGGAATGTTATTCATGAGTTTCTTCATATTGGTTGGTTTTCATCTGTTTTAGCGTTTTTCTACGTAAAACACCGAAAAGACACGTTTTCAGTAATTTTGTTTTCGATTCCCAAAGAATATTCCCAGAATTTTGGCATCTTAGTACCTATGAAGATGAATAACAAAACAAAAAAAGAAAATTTTTTTTTCTCTATAAAGTGATTAATGTGGGTTTTAGCTTTTTTGGTACTTAAGGAACTTAAAAACACTCATAATACACGTGTTCCGTAATGTCCTTTCTTTTCTCAAAAATAGGGTTCTTTGCATGTATTTAAGCGGTTTTATTGGTAACATGATCAAAAACACTCAAAATACATGTCTTTGGTAATGTTCTTCTGTTTCACCATTAGGTGTATTTTGCATGCCTGTTAGTGTTTTGGTGCATAAGGAGCTCAAAAACACTTAAAGGCAAGTTCTTGGTAAAAATTCGTTTTACTCCGATATAATGTGATTGCCCTCCTTTTTAGTGTTTTATTGCCTATCACGCTCAAAAACACTCAAAAGACACTTTTCTGGTAAAGTAAATTTTTTTCCCAACAAATCTATTTTTGCATGCAATTTGGGGTTTTGGTAACTAAGAATGTTAAAAGCACTCAAAATACACGCATTTAGTAAGGTTGTTCTGTTTCTCAATTAATAGTGTTATACATGAGTTTTAGCATTTTGGTATGTAGGAAACCTCTCCATACACACAAGATTTTGCGTTTTTTGCCTTGTGGTTCTTTTGAACTATAAAACTCTCATTATACACTTTTTCTTGCAATGTCCTTTTGTTTCCCAATATAGAGTGCTTTGCATCAATTTTCGCGTTTTTTTATAGGTACCAAGCTCAAAAACATTCAAAATATACGTTTTTAATAACGTCTTTCTATTTCTTGATATTCATTGTTTTGCATCCATTTTAGCGTTTTTCTACGTAAAACACTGAGAAGACACGTTTTCAGTAACTTTGTTTTGGATTCCCATATAGAGTGATTTCCTTATTATTTATCGTTTTGGTGACTAACATGCTAAAAAAACTCAAAACACAGATTTCTGGTAAGGTCGTTTAATTTCCTCATATAGGAGGCTTTGCATGCACTTTAGGGTTGGGTCCGAAAAAAAAAAAGCTGAAATTAACTTTTTTGATAATATTGTTTTATCATATGATTGCCCTGAATTTTCCCAGAATTTTGGTATCTCGGTACCTGTGAAGATAAAAAAAAAAAAATTCCTATTCCGAAAAAAAAGCTGAAATGAACTTTTTTGATAATATTGTTTTATCATATGATTGCCCTGAATATTCCCAGAAATTTGGTATCTCGGTACCTATGAAGATGAATAACAAAAAAGAAAAAAGAAAAAAATCCTATTTTTTTTTTTTTTTTTTCTAAATAAAGAGTGTTATTTGTAGGTTTTAGCTTTTTGGTACTTAAGCAACTTAAAAAAAACACTCATAATACACGTTTCTCGTAATGTACTTTTGTTTCCCAAACATAATGTTGCTTGCATGTATTTAAGCGTTTTTATAGATAACATGACCAAAAACACTGAAAATACATGTTTTTGGTAATGTCATTCTGTTTTTCCATAAAGTGTGTTTTCCATGCGTTTTAGCAGTTTTGTATATAAGGAGCTCAAAAACACTTAAAGGCAAGTTTTTGGTATAAATTGGTGTTATTCCAATGTAATATGATTGCACTGCTTTTTAGTGCTTTATTGCCTATCATGTTCAAAAACACTTAAAAGACACTTTTCTGGTAATGTCATTTTTTCTCTCAGATAAAGGTGGTTTCTCATGCAATTTAGGGTTTTGGTAACTAAGAATGTGAAAAGCACTCAAAATACACGCATTTAGTAAGGTTGTTCTGTTTCTCAATTAAGAGTGTTATTCATGAGTTTCAGCATTTTGGTATCTAGGAAATCTCTCCATATACACGAGTTTTTGCGTTTTTTGCTTTGAACTATAAAACAATCATTATACACTTTTCTTGCAATATCCTTTTGTTTCCCAATATAGAGTGCTTTGCATCTATTTTCGCGTTTTTTATAGGTAAAAAACTCAAAAACACTCAAAATATACTTTTTTGGTAACGTTTTTCTATTTCTTGATATTGGTTGGTTTCCATCCGTTTTAATGTTTTTCTACGTAAAACACTGAAAAGACACGTTTTCAGTAACTTTGTTTTGGATTCCCATATAGAGTGAGTTGCTTATTATTTATCGTTTTGGTGACTAATATGCTAAAAAACACTCAAAACACAGATTTCTGGTAAGGTCGTTTCATTTCCTCATATTGGAGGCTTTACCTGCACTTTAGGGTTTGGTACATAACAGTTCGAAAAAAGGGCTGAAATTAACTTTTTTGATAATATTCTTTTATCACATAATTGCCCTGAATTTCTCGGTACCTATGAAGATGAATAACAAAAAAAAAAAATCATATTTATTTTATTTTTTATTTTTTTTATTTTCTAAATGAAGAGTGTTATTTGTGGGTTTTAGCTTTTTGGTACTTAAGGAACTTAAAAAAAAAAACACTCATAATACAAGTTTCTCGTAATGTCCTTTTGTTTCCCAAACATAATGTTCTTTGCATATACTTAAGTGTTTTTATAGATAACATGATCAAAAACACTCAAAATACATGTTTTTGGTAATGTTATTCAGTTTCTCCATAAAATTTGTTTTCCATGCATTTTAAAGGTTTGGTATATAAGGGGTTAAAAACACTTAAAGGCAAATTCTTCGTAAAAGTTGGTTTTATTCCTATGTAATATGATACTTGCAAGCTTTTTAGTGCTTTTTTGGATATCACGCTGAAAAACACTCAAAAGACACTTTTCTGGTAATGTCATTTTTTTTTCCCAAATGATGCTAGTTTCTCATGTAATTTGGCATTTTCGTAACTAAGAATGTGAAAAACACTCAAAATGCACAATTTAGTAAGGTAGTTCTGTTTATCGATTAAAAGTGTTATTCATGCATTTATTCATTTTGGTATGTAAGAAATTTCTCTATATACACGAGTATATTTTGCGTTTAATGCCTCGTGGTTCTTTTAAAACTATAAAACACTCATTATACACGTTTCTCGTAATGTTCTTTTGTTTCCTAATATAAAGTGCTTTCCATCCCTTTTCGCCTTTTCTTGTAGGTAACAAGCTGAAAAACACTCAAAATATATCTTTTTGGTAATGTTATTTCTTCATATTGGTTGGCTTGCATCCGTTTTAGTGCTTTTATTCGTAAATCACTGAAAAGACACGTTTTCAGTAATATTGTTGAAATTGCTGAAAAAAACACTTAAAAGACAGATTTCTGGTAAAGTCGTGTAATTTCCCCATATAGGTGGCTTTCCATGCACTTCTGGGTTTGGTACATAATTCCGGAAAAAAGCTAAAAAATATTTTTCATAATGTGTTTTTTACATAATTTCCCTGAATTTTGCCTGAATTTTGGCATCTTCATACCTATGTAGATGAATAAAAAAAAATCTATTTTTAAGTTATTTATTTTTTCTCTATTTGTGGGTTTTAGTTTTTTGGTACTTAAGGAACTTAAAAACAATCATAATACACGATTTTCGTAATGTCCTTTCGTTTCACAGACATAGGGCTCTTTGCATGTTTTTAAGCGTTTTTATAGGTAACATGATCAAAAACACTCAAAATATTGTAACAAAATAATGTATAAATGTAATTTGGGATTTTCGTAACTAAAAATGTGAAAAACACTCAAAATACACACATTTGGTAAAGTAGTTCTGTTTCTCAATTAAAAGTGTTATTCATGAGTTTTATCATTTTGGTATGTAAGAAACTTTTTGCGTTTTTTGTCTTGTGGTTCTTGTGAAACTATAAAACAATCATTATACATGTTTCTCTAAATGTCCTTTTTTCTTCCCAATATAGAGTGCTTTTACATCCATTTTCGCGTTCTTTTGTACGTAAAAAGCTCAAAAACACGTTTTGGTAATGTTATTCTATTTCTTCATATTCGTTGCTTTGCATCCGTTTTAGCGTTTTTTTCTACGTAAAACGCTGAAAAGACACGTTTTCAGTAATTTTGTTTTCGATTCACATATTGACTGACTTCCATATTATTTATCAGTTTGGAGCCTAACATGCTGAAAAACACTGAAAAGACAGGTTTCTTTTAAAGTCGTTTAATTTCCTCATATAGGTGGCTTTGGATGCACTTTAGGGTTTGGTAAATAACAATCCGAAAAAAAGCTACAATTAACTTTTTTGATAATGTTCTTTTTTCCACATAAATTCCCTGAATTTTGGCAGAATTTTTTAATTTTTTTTTAATTTTTTTTTTCTCTTTAAAGAGTGTTATTTGTGGGTTTTAACGTTTTGGTACTTAAGGAACTTCAAAACAGTCATGATACACGTTTTTCGTAATGTCTTTTCGTTTCCCAAAGATAGGGTTCTTTGCATGTATTTAAGCGTTTTTATAGGTAACATGATCAAAAACACTTAAAACACATGTTTTTTGTAAATTTTTTTCTGCTTCTCCATAAAGGAGTGTTTTGCATGCGTTTTAGCGTTTTGGTATGTAAGGAGCTCAAAAACATAATGGCAAGTTCTTGGACAAAGTTGGTTTTATTCCCATGTAATGTGATTGCCCTGCTTTCTAGTGCTTTATTGCCAAACACGCTCAAAAACACTCAAAAGACACTTCTGGTAACGTCATTTTTTTCCACATAAAGCTAGTTTCGCATGCTATTTGGGATTTTGCTAACTAAGAATGTGAAAAACACTGAAAATACACGCTTTTGGTAAGATTGTTCTGTTCTTAATTAAGATTGTTATTCATGAGTTTCCGCATTTTGGTATCTAAGAAACTTCTTTATATACACGAGTTTTTGCGCTTCTTGCCTTGTGGTTCTTTCGAACCACAGGTTCTTTTGCTCGAAAATAATAAGACACTCATTATACATGTTTCTCGTAATGTCCTTTTGTTTCCCAATAGGGAGTGCTTTGCATCCATTTTCACCTTTCTTATAGGTAACAAGCTCAAAAACACTTAAAATATAGCTTTTTTGTAATGTTATTCTATTTTTTTTTTTTTTTCATATTGGTTGGTTTGCATCCGTTTTAGCGTTTTTCTACGTAAAACACCGAAAAGACACGTTTTCAGTAATTTTGTTTTTGATTCCCATATAGATTGACTTCCTTTGGTTTTATCGTTTTGGTGCCTAACATGCTGAAAAACACTCATAAGACAGTTTTCAGGCAAAGACGTTTAATTTCTCCATATAGGTGGTTTTGCATGCACTTTAGGGTTTGCTACATAACAGTCGGGAAAAAAAAAGCTAAAATTTACTTTTTTGATAATGTTCTTATTTCAGAAAATTTCATGAATTTTCCTTAAATTTTGGCACCTCGGTACCTGTGAAGATGAATAAGAAAGAAAAAAAAAAATCAAATTTTTTTTTTTTTTTTTTTTCTCAATAGAGAGTTATTTGTGGCTTTTAGCTTTTTGGTACTTAATGAATTTAAAAATACTCATAATACACGTTTCTCGTAATGCCCTTTCGTTTCCCACAAATAGGGTTCTTAGCATGTATTTAAGCGTTTTATTGGTAACATGATAAAAAACACTCAAAATACATGTTTTTGGTAATGTTATTCTGTTTCTCCATAAAGTGTGTTTTGCATGCGTTTTAGCGTTTTGGTATATAAGGAGCTCAAAAACACTTAAAGGCAAGTTCTTGATAAACATTGATTTTATTCCCATGTAATGTGATTGCCCTTCTTTTTAGTGCTTTACTGCCTATCACGCTCAAAAACACTCAATAGACACTTTTCTGAAAATGTCGTTTTTTTTTTTTTACCACATAAAGCTGGTTTCGCAATGAATTTGGGTTTTGTGTAACTAAGAATGTGAAAAGCACTCAAAATACACGCATTTAGTAAGATTTTTTCTGTTTCTCAATTAAGAGTGTTATTCATGAGTTTCGACATTTTGGTATCTAGGAAACTAGCTAGTTTCGCATGTAATTTGGGATTTTCGTAACTAAGAATGTGAAAAACACTCAAAATACATACATTTTGTAAGGTTTTGTAAAAGTGTTATTCATGAGTTTCATCATTTTTGTATCTAAGAAACTTCTCTAGGTACAGGAGTTTTTGCGTTTTTTGCCTTTTGGTTCTTGTGGAACTATAAAACACTCATTATACACGTTTCTCAGAATGTCCTTTTTTTTTGCAATACTTTACATCCATTTTTGAATTGTTTTAGGTAACAAGCTCAAAAACATTCAAAATATACATTTTTCGTAATGTTATTCTATTTCTTCATATTGGTTGGTTTGCATCCTTTTTAGCGTTTTTCTACGTAAAACACTGAAAAGACACGTTTTCAGTAATTTTTAATTTGGATTCCCATACTGAGTGACTTCCATGTTATTATCGTTTTGGTGCCTAAAATACTGAAAAACAGTCAATAATTTTTAATTTGGATTCCCATACTGAGTGACTTCCATGTTACTATCGTTTTGGTGCCTAAAATACTGAAAAACAGTCAAAAGTAAGGTTTCTCGTAAAGTCGTTTAATTTCCTCATGTAGGTGGCTTTGCATTCACTTAAGAGTTTGGTACATAACATTCCGAAAAAAAAGCTAAAATTAACTTTTTTGATAATATTTTTTATCCCATAATTGCCCAGAATTTTCCCAGAATTTTGGCATCTCCGTACCTATGAAGATGAATAAAAAAAAAAAAAATGCCGTTTTTTTTATATATTTATTTATTTTTCTTTATAAAGAGTGTTATTTGTGGGTTTTAGTTTTTTGGTTCTTAAGGAACTTAAAAACACCCATAATACACGTTTCTCGTAATGTCCTTTCGTTTCCCAAACATAGGGTTCTTTGCATGTATTTTCGCGTTTTTATAGGTAGCATGATCAAAAACACTTAAAATACATGTTTTTGGTAATGTTTTTCTAATTCTCCATAAAGGGAGTTTTGCTTTCGTTTTAGCGTTTTGGTATGTAAGGAGCTCAAAAAAAAATTAAAGGCAAGTTCTTGGTAAAAGTTGGTTTCATTCCCATGTAATGTTATTGCTCTACTTTTTAGTGCTTTATTGCCTAACACGCTCAAAAATACTCAAAGTCACTTTTCTGGTAATGTCATTTCTTACCAACATAAAGCTAGTTTTACATGCAATTTGGGGTTTTGGTAAATAAGAATGTGAAAAACACTCAAAATACACGCATTTCGTAAGGTTGTTATGTTTCTCATTTAAGAGTGTTATTCATGAGTACCAGCATTTTGGTAACTAAGAAACTTCTTCATATACACGAGTTTTTGCGTTTTTTGCCTTGTAGTTCTTGTGAAACTATAAAACACTCATTATTCACGTTTCTCGTAATGTCCTTTTGTTTCCCATTATGCGAAAAAGAATGCTTTGCATTCTTTTTCGCGTTTTTTGTAGGTAACAAGATTAAAAACACTCAAAATATACCATTTCGGTAATATTCTATTTCTTCATATTTGTTGGTTTGCATCCGTTTTAGTGTTTTTCTACCTAAAACACAGAAAAGACACGTTTTCAGTATTTTGTTTTGGATTCTCATATAGAGTGACTTCCATATTATTTATCGTTTTGATGCCTAACAAGGTGAAAATCACTCAAAACACAGGTTTCTAGTAAAGTCGTTTAATTTCCTCTTATAGGTGGCTTTGCATGCACTTTAGGGTTTGGTAAATAAAAGTCAGTAAAAAAGCAAAAATTAACTTTTTTGATAATGATCTTTTATCACATAATTGCCCTGATTTTTGCCAGAGTTTGGCATCTCGATACCTATGAAGATGAGTAAAAAAATAAAAAAATTCCTGTTTTTCTATTTATTTATTTATTATTTTTCTGAATAAAGAGTGTTACTTGTGGGTTTTAGCTTTTTGGTTCTTAAGGAACTGGAAAACACTCATAATGCACGTTTCTCATAATGTCCTTTCGTTTCCCAAATACAGGGTTCTTTGCATGTATTTAAGCGTTTTTATAGGTAACATGATGAAAAACACTCAAGATGCATGTTTTTTGTAATGTTTTTCTGTTTCTCCATAAAGGGTGTTTTGCATGCGTTTTAGCGTTTCAATATGTAAGGAGATGGAAAACAAAGGCAAGTTCTTGGTAAAATTTGGTTTTATTTCCATGTAATGTGATTGCTCTGCTTTATAGTGCTTTATTGCCTAACACGCCTAAAAACACTCAAAAGACACTCTTCTGGTAATGTCTTTTTTTTTTTTTCACATAAAGCTAGTTTCGCATGCAATTTGGGGTTTTGGTAACTAAGAATGTGAAAAACACTCAAAATACACGCATTTGGTAAGGTTGTTCTGTATCTCAATTAAGAGTGTTATTCATGAGTTTCAGCGTTTTGGTACCTAAGAATCTCAAAAACACTCATAATGCACGTTTCTCGTAATGTCGCTCTTTTTCTTCATATAGGGTGCTTTGTATCTATTTTGGCATTTTTTTCACGTAATAGCTGGAAAACACTGAAAATACACGCTTTTGGTAATAAGAACATAAGAACATAAGAAATAAGTAAATCTGCAAGAAGAATCTGCTATTATTGACTCCATTATTTTACATTCAACAGAAGTTAAGCTGACAGGTTAGACGTTAAAGTTTTATCTCCTTTCTTAAAGGTAGGTACTATATTCGCCTGCCTCCGAATTACCGATACATAACATGACTAAAGTGATTTCCTAAGGACAGAAACTAACAGATTACTTATAACATTTTTCCTTTCCTTAAATACTGTGGAATATATTTCATCTGGTCCTGGTGACTTGAACTTTTCAAGTTATCTATCTCCTGTTCCACTATCTCTTTTAGTTATGGTAATATCTGTCAGCTTCTCATCCTCTTCTACTCTAAATATCTTCTCACTATTCGGCAAATCCTGCATGTTTTCCTGGGCAAAGACAATTAAAAAATACTCGCTCACAATTTTACTAATCTCTAATTCATTATATTATGGCCTTAAAACCACTTCCCCTGTCTTTAATCTCATATATACTTCTCCTTCGCTCAATGTAGTGTTTTAACCTCAGTCATCCATTTAGGATCATTCTTCTGCGATCTTTTTCTTCTGTAAGGGATGTTCCCTAACTTTCCTGAATGTAATTTATCAACGAAATATTTATTTCGCTTCTCCATAAAGGGTGTTTTGCATGGGTTTTAGCGTTTCTGTACATAAGAACCTATAAAACACGTTTTTAGTAATGTTGTTTTGTATTCCTTTATAGAGTGCTTTCCATGTTTTTTAGCGTTCTGGTGTCTAACACGTTGAAAAACACTCAAAAGGCACGTTGATGATAATGTCGTTTCGTTTCCCGATAAAGGGGGCTTCCAATGCATTTTGTCTTTTGGTACTTAACAATATGAAAAAGAGTTTAAGTAAAAGTTTTCGGTAGAGTTGTTTTTCCATATAAAGTGCTAATCATGTGTTTTTGAGTCTTGGTACCTAAAAAGCTCAAAATCTCTCATAATACACTTTTCTCGTAATGTCCTTTGTTTTCTCCATGTAGGATGCTTTGCGTGTAATTTGGCATTTTTGTACTTAACAAGCACAAAAACAATCAAAATACAAGTTTTTGGTAATGTTATTCTGTTTCTCTATAAAGGTTGTTTTGCATGTGTTTCAGCGATTTCGCACGTAAGAAGGTCAAAAACACTCTAAAGATACTTTCTTGGTAATGTTATTTTATATTGCCAAATAGGGTGCTTTCAAGGCTTTTTAGCATTTTGATTCCTAACACTCAAGTTTCCTGTAATATAGTTTTGCTTCTTCATATAGAGATCTGCATGCATTATGATGTTTTGCTACATAATATGAGAAACGCTCAAAATAAAGGTTTCAGGTAATGTTGTTCTTTTTCTCTATATAGGGTACTATTCATGCGTTTTAGCGTTTTGGTACTTAACAAGGTAAAAAATAAAATAAATAAATAAAAACACGTTTTTGGTGATGTTCTGTTTCTCTATTAAGAAATATAGGATATATTCAATTTTCATTCAAGCGGTTTAATGTTTGGTACCTAAGAGACTCAAAACACTGACAATGCACGTTTCTCGTAATGTTCTATCGTTTCCCCATACAGGGTGCTTTACATGCATTTTTAATATGATGTACGTAACAGACTCAAAAAGACTCAAAATACACGTTTTTGATAAGGTTTTTCTATTTGGTAAGATTATTCGTGTTTGTTGCACGTATTTTAGGGTTTTGGTGCGTAAAAAGTTTAAAACAAAAGACATGCTTATTATTGTGCATTTCTATATAAGGTGCTTTCTATGCTATTTAGCATTTATGTGAAAAACACATAAAAACACATTTCTTACATTATTGTTAAATTTTCTCGTATAGCGAGCAAGCATTATTGTGTTTTGCTACCTGACAATGTGAAAAACATTCAAATTACACGATTTTGGTAATTTGTTTATCTTTCTCCATACAGTGTGCTACTTATTTATTTTAGCGTTTTGGTACCTAAGAAGGTAGAAAAAAAATTCAAAATACACATTTTTGTTATGTCCTTTCATTTCCTCATATAGGGTCTTTTTGGTGCTTTGGTACCTAACAGGGTGTTTGCATGTATTTTGATATTTTAGTTCGTAAGAACCTAAAAAAAAAAAAAAACACTCCAAAAGACACGTTTTAGTAAAGTTGTTTTGTATTCCCCTATAGGGTGATTTCGTTGCTTCTTACTGATTTGGTGCCTAACACGCACAAAAAAATAACAAAAGACAAGTTTCTAGTTATTTCGTTTCGTTTCTTCATATAGGTTGCTTTACATGCATGTTGGCGTTTTGGTAATTATCAATGTAAAAAAATACACGTTTTTGGTAAGGTTGTTTTTTTTTTCTTCAGAGGACTATTGAAGCTTTTTACTGATTTGGTACTTAAGAAAGTAATAAAAAAAATAACATAACAAACGTTTCTCGTAATGTCCTTTCATTTCCATATGCAGGGTATTTTATTTGATTATAGGCGATTTTGTACATAATACGCTCAAAGACACTCAAAATACACGTTTTTGGGAAATGTATTCTGTTTCTCTATATAGGTTATTTTCATGCGTTTTTAATGTCGTTTCATATATCTATTTCTCCATATAGGGTGTTATTCATGCGTTTTACCCTTTTGATACTAAGAAGGTCAAAAACACTCATAATACACGTTTCTCGTAATGACTTCATTTTTCCCATATAGGCTATTTTCGATTCATTTAGGCGTTTTTTACGTAACAATCTTACAAAACACTCAAAATATTTGTTTTTGGTAATGTTATTCTGTTTCTCCATAAAGGATGTTTTCTATGTTTTTTTTTTTTTTTTTTTCGTTTTGGTACGTAGGACACTCAAAAGAAACGTTTCCTTAATGTTGTTTTGTATTCCCATATCAGGTGATTTGTATGCTTTTTAGCATTTTTGTGCCTAACACGCTGAAGAACACATTTTAGATACGTTTCTGAAATTTCGTTTCCTTTCCCCATATAGGGGGCTTTACATGCATTATGGCGTTTTGATTCATAACAATGTGAAAACCCTGAAAATTTACGTTTTTGGTAATGTTATTTCATATAGAGTGTTATTCATGCATTTTAGCGACTTCGTATCTAATAAGTAAAAAAAAAAAAACACCAGTAGTACACATTTTGATAACGTCTTTTCATTTTCCGATTTAAGATATTATATATGCATTTTGGCGTTTTTCTACTTAACTAACTCAGAAACACTCGAAATATTTGTTTTTGATATTATTTCTCCATGTTTTTTTTTTTCATGCGATTTAGCGTTTCGGTACGTAAAAAAGTCAAAAATAATGAAAACACACGTTTCTGGTAAAGTTGTTTTGTTTTCCTTTATAGGATGCTTTCCATGCTTTTTAGCGTTTTGGTGCCTAGCACGCCAATAAACATTCAAAAGGCACTTTTCTGGAAATAACGTTTCCTATATATATATATATATATATATATATATATATATATATATATATATATATATATATATATATATATATATATATATATATATATATATATATATATATATATATATATATATATATATATATATATATATATATATATATATATATATATATATATATATATATATATATATATATATATATATATATATATATATATATATATATATATATATATATATATATATATATATATATATATATATATATATATATATATATATATATATATATATATATATATATATATATATATATATATATATATATATATATATATATATATATATATATATATATATATATATATATATATATATATATATATATATATATATATATATATATATATATATATATATATATAATATACGTTTTTGGTAATGTTTTTTCTGTTTTTCATATATGGTATTCTGTGTAGATTGTCGTACCTAACATGAGGAAAACAACCATTTTTTTGGTTAATGCTTTTTTCTCCATATAGAGTGATATTCACGTGTTTTAGTGTTTTCGTACATAAGAAGTTAAAAAACACTCATAATAATATTTTTTCTTAATAACTTTTAGTTCGTCAATGTCCGTTAATTTGTGTGCATTTTGGCGTTTTCGTACCCAACAAGCTCAAAAAGACTCAAAACACACATTTTTGGTAATGTTCTATTTCACCATAAAGGATGTTTTTGCACGCTTTTTAGAAATTTGGTACGTAAGAAGCTCAAAAACATTCAAAAGACACGTTTTCGATATTATATATGTATATATTTTTTTTGTTGGGGTTGGTTTCTATTATGCTCAAAACACTGAAATGGCACGTTTCCGGTAATATAATTTTTTTACATCAAATAGTGTGCTGTCTGCATTTTGGCGTTTTGGTAGCTAATGATCGAGAAAACTCTCAAAAAAACACGTTTATAGTAATGTCCTCTTTCTCCATAAAGGGTGTTTTTCATGCGTTTTAGAGTTTTAGTACGTAAGAAACAGAAAAACACTCAAAAGACAAGTTTTTGTTAATATTGATTGATTTTCCTATACAGGTTGTCTTATATGCACTTTGGTGTTTTTGTATCTGACAAGCTCAAAAACACTCAGCATACAAGTTTTTCGTAATGTTGGTCTGTTTCTTTATGTATGGTGTTCACTATGCTTTTAGGCGTTTTGGTACCTATCATGGGGAAAAAACTCATAAAGTACGCTTTTGGTAATGTTGTTTTGTTTCTGCAAATATAGTATTATTTACGTGTTTTAGACTTTTGGTATCTATGAAGCTGAAAAAGACATAATACACCTTTATGTTAATATCGTTTCATTTACCTATATATTTGCATACATTTTGGCGTTTTGTTACCTAACAAGCTAAAAAAATTTCAGAACATACGTTTTTGCTAATATTATTTCGGACATCTTTTATCGTTTTGTTACGTAAGAAGCTCAAAAACACTCGATTTTGTTAAGGTTATCTCGTTTTCCTATATAGGGTGTTTTCCTTGCTTTTTAAGCGTTTTGCTGCCTAATATGCTCAAAACACCTAAATGACAAGTTTCTGGTGATGTTTTGCTAATGGTTTTGTTAAAGTTTTTTTTTCCCTCATATAGAGTAATATTCACGTGTTTTAGTGTTTTGGTACATAAAAAAAATAAATAAATAAAAACACTCATAATACACGTTTCTGTTAATATCGTTTCGTTTCCTCAAATAGGGTCCTTTGCATGCAATATGGGATTTATGGGGCAATATGGGTACCTAACAAGTTAAAAGACTGAGATAAGAATTTTTTGCTAAAATTTCCCATAAATGTTTCTTTTCTCACATTTTAGTGTTTTGTACTCTCAAAAACACTAAAAAAAAACGTTTTTGACAATGTTGTTTTCTTTTCTCATATAGAGCTATTTCCATGCTTTTTAGCTTTTTGTTGCCTAATTTGCTCGAAAATTTCCAAATGGCACGTTGCAGGTACTATCTTTTAGTTACTCCAGACAAGGTATTCTACATGCATTCTGTCGTTTTGCTACCTAACTTAAAAACGCTTAAAACACGTTTTTTTTTATGTTCTATTTCTCAGTAGAGTGCGTTTTCAATCCCTTTTAGAGTTTCGGTACGTACGAAGCTGAAAAACACTCAAAAGATATGTTTTTGGTAATATTTTTTTTTCTTCTTCTATAGGGTGCTTTGCATGTACTTTGGCGTTTTGATAACTCACAAACTCAAAAATATTCATAATACATGTTTGTGATCATGTCGTTCTGTTTCTTCATATAGGATGCTTTATATGTGTTTTGGCGTTTTGGTCCCTAACTTGGAGAAAAGCACCCATAATACACGTTTTTCGTAATGATGTTCTGTTTCTTCATATAGAATTGTATTTACGTGTTTTAGTGTTTCGTTACATAAGAAGCTGAAAAACAGCGTTAATATCTTTTCTTTTCTCCATATCTGAAACTTTGCATGCATGTTGGCGATTACTTATCTAACAAGCTCAAAAACACTCAAACACAAGTTTTTGTTTAGTTTAGTTATCGTTTTGTTACGTAAAAAGATCAAAAGCACACAAAGTACACGATTTTGTTGAAGTTGTTTCATTTTCCTATATAGGGTATTTTCCATGTTTTTTTTTTAACATTTTGGTGCCTAACACCCTAAAAAAAAAAAAAAAACACCTAAATGACACGTTTTTAGAAATGTCGTTTCGTTACTTCATATAGACGCTCTGCATGCATTTTGGCGTTTTACTACTTATTACGCTGATAACTCAAAATACACATTGTTTGTATTTTTTCTCCACAAACAGTGTTTTCCATGCGTTTTACCGTTTTAGTACGTAAGCTGAAAAACACTCAACACATTTTTTTAATATATATATATATATATATATATATATATATATATATATATATATATATATATATATATATATATATATATATATATATATATATATATATATATATATATATATATATATATATATATATATATACTCGTATATACTATGTTATTTGTGGATTTTAGGTTTTTGGTAGTTAAGGAACTTAAAAACACTCATAATACACGTTTCTCGTAATATCCTTACGTTTCCCAAACATAAATTTCTTTGCATGTATTTAAGCGTTTTTATAGATAACATTATCAAAAACACTCAAAATACATGTTTTTGGTAATGTTATTTTATTTCTCCATAAAGTTTGTTTTCCATGCGTTTTAGCGGTTTGGTATGTAAGGAGCTCAAAAACACATATTGGCAAGTTCTTGGTAAGAGTTGGTTTTATTCCCATGTAATGTGATTGCCGTGCTTTTTAGTACTTCTTTGCCTAACACGCTCAAAAACAATTAAAACACACTTCTGGTTATTTCATTTTTTCCCTTATAAAGCTAATTTTGCATGCTATTTTGGGTATTGCTAACTAGGAATATGAAAAACACTCAAACTACACGCATTTACTAAGGTTGTTCTGTTTCTCAATTAAGATTGTTATTCATGAGTTTTAGCATTTTGGTATCTAAGAAACTTCTTTATATACACGAGTTTTTGCGTTTTTCTATGTAAAACACTGAGAAGATACATTTTCAGTAATTTTGTTTTGGATTCCCATATAGAGTGAGTTCCTTATTATTTATCGTTTTAGTGCCTAACATGCTGAAAAACACTCAAAAGACAGATCTCTGGTAAGGTCGTTCAATTTCCTCATATAGGAGGCTTTGCATGCACTTTAGGGTTTTGTACATAACATTCCGAAAAAAAAGCTAAAATTAACTTTTTTAATAATATTCTTTGGTTCATTAAATTTTCCTGAATTTTCCCAGAATTTTGGCATCTCAGTACCTATGAAGATGAAAAAAAAAAATCCTATTTTTTTTTCTAAATAAAGAGTGTTATTTGTGGGTTTTAGCTTTTTGGTACTTAAGGAACTTAAAAAAAAAAAAACACTCATAATACACGTTTCTCGTAATGTCCTTTTGTTTCCCAAACATAATGTTCTTTGCATGTATTTAAGCGTTTTTATAGATAACATAATAAAAAACACCCAAACTACATGTTTTTTATAATGTTATTCTGTTTCTCCATAAAGTTTCTTTTGCATACATTTTAGCGGTTTGATATATAAGGAGCTCAAAAACATTTAAAGGCAAGTTCTTGGTAAAAAACTGGTTTTATTCCAATGAAAAGTGATTGCCCTACTTTTTTTAGTGCTTTATTGCCTATCACGCTCAAAAACACTCAAAAGACATTTTTCTGGAAATGTCATGTTTTCGCACATAAATCTGGTTTCGCATGAAATTTGGGTTTTTGGTAACTAAAAATATGAAAAACACTCAAAATACACGAATTTGGTAAGGTTGTTCTGTTTCTCGTGTGTTATTCATGAGTTTCAGCATTTTGGTATCTAAGAAACTTCTCCATATACACGAGTTTTTGCGTTTTTTGCCTTGTTGTTCTTTTGAACTATAATACACTCATTATACACTTTTCTTGCAATATCCCTTTGTTTCCCAATATAGAGTGCATTGTATCAATTTTAGCGTTTTTTTTTTTTTTTTTTTTGTAGGTAACAAGCTCAAAAACAATCAAAATGTACCTTTTTGGTAATGTTTTTTCTATTTCTTGATATTGGTTGGTTTGCAGTGTAAAACACTGGGAAGACACGTTTTCAGTAATTTTATTTTGCATTCCCATATAAAGTGAGTTCCTTATTATTTATCATTTTGGTGACTAACATGCTGAAAAACACTCAAAAGACAGATTTCTGGTAAGGTCGTTTAATTTCCTTATATAAGAGGCAGTTTAGGGTTTGGTACATAACAGTCCATAAAAAAAGCTAAAATCAACTTTTTGATAATATACTCATATCATATAATTGCCTTGAATTTTCCCAGAATTTTGGCATTTCGGTACCTATGAAGATGAATAACAAAAAAAAAAAAATTCCTATTTTTTTATTTTTTTATTTATTTATTTTTTTTCTAAATAAAGAGTGGATTTTAGGTTTTTGGTACTTAACAAACTAAAAAACACTCATAATATACGTTTCTCGTAATGTCCTTTTCTTTCCCAAATATAAGGTTCTTTGCATGTATTTAAGCGTTTTTATAGATAACACGATCAAAAACACTCAAAATACATGTTTTTGGTAATTTTATTCTGTTTCTCCATAAAGTTTGTTTTACATGCGTTTTAGCGGTTTAGTATATAAGGAGCTCAAAAACACTTAAGGGCATGATCTTGATAAAAATTGGTTTTATTCAAATGTAATGTGATTGCCCTGGTTTTTAGTGCTCTATTGCCTATCAGGCTCAAAAACACTCAAAAGACATTATTCTGGTAATGTCATTTTTTTCTCACATAAAGCTGGTTTTGCATGCAATTTGGGGTTTTGGTAACTAAGGATGTGAAAAGCTCTCAAAATACACGCATTTAGTAAGGTTGTTCTGTTTCTCAAATAGGAATGTTATTCATGAGTTTCAGCATTTTGGTATCTAGGAAACTTCTCCATATCCACATGTTTTTGCGTTTTTTGCCTTTTGGTTCTTTTGAACTATAAAACACTCATTATACACTTGCAATGTCCTTTTATTTCCTAATATAGAGTGCTTTGCATCAATTTTCATGTTATTTGTAGGTAACAAGCTCAGAAAAACTAAAAATATACCTTTTTGGTAATGTTTTTTCTATTTTTTTTATATTGGTTGGTTTGCATCCGTTTTACCGTTTTTCTACGTAAAACACTGAGAAGACACGTTTTCAGTAATTTTGTTTTGAATATAGAGTGAGTTCCTTATTTGTTTGTAGTTTTGGTGTCTAACATTCTGAAAAAAACACTCAAAACTCAGATTTCTTTTAAGGTCGTTTAATTACTTCATATAGGAGGCTTTGCATGCAATTTAGGGTTTGGTATATAACAGTCCGAAAAAAAAGCTAAAATTAACTTTTTTGATCATTTTCTTTTATCATTTATTAGTCCTGAATTTTCCCAGAATTTTGGCATCTCGGTACATATGAAGATGAATAAGAAAAAAAAAATCCTATTTTTTTCATTTTCTTACTTTTTTTATTCTAAATAAAGAATCTTATTTGTGGGTTTTAGCTTTTTGGTACTTAAGGAACTTAAAAACACTTATAATACACATTTCTCGTAGTGCCCTTTCGTTTCGCAAACATAAGGTTCTTTGCATGTATTTGAGCATTTTTATAGATATGATCAAAAACACTCAAAATATATGTTTTTATTTAATCTTATTTTGTTTCTCCATAAAAGGTGTTTTGCATGCGTTTTAGCGTATTGGTATGTAATGAGCTCAAAAACACTTAAAGGCAAGTTCTTGGTAAAAGTTGTTTTTATTTCCATGTAATGTGATTACCCTGCTTTTTAGTGCTTTATTGCCTAACACGCTCAAAAACATTCAAAAGACACTTTTCTGGTAATATCATTTGTTTTCCCACATAAAGCTACTTTTACATGGAATTTGGGGTTTTGGTAACTAAGAATGTGAAAAAAAATTCAAAACACAGGCATTTAGTAAGGTTCTTCTATTTCTTAATTAAAAGTGTTATTCATGGTTTTCAGCATTTTGATATGTAAGAAACTTTTCTAATAAAAACATTTGCTAAAGTATTTCTGTTTCAAATTTAAAAGTGTTATTCATGAGTTTCAACTTTTTGGTATGTCAGAAACTTCTTTATGTACACGAGTTTTGAGTTTTTTACCTTGTGGTTCTTCTCAAAATATAAAACACTCATACACGTTTCTCGTAATGTCCTTTTCTTTGCCAATATAAAGTGCTTTCCATCTATTTTTGCATTTTTTGTAGGTAACAAGCTCAAAAACACATCAAAATATATCTTTTTGGTAATGTTATTCTATTACTTCATATTGGTTGGTTTGCATCCGTTTTAGCGTTTTCTACGTAAATCACTGAAAAGACACGTTTTCAGTAATATTGTTGAAATTGCTGAAAAAAAGCACTCATAAGACAGGTTTCTGGTAAAGTCGAGTAATTTCTCTATATAGGTGGCTTTGCATGCACTTCAAGGTTTGGTACATAAAGCTAAAGCATAAAGCTAAAATTATATTTTTACAAAATTTCCCTGAATTTTTCCAGAATTTTGGTATCTCGGTACTTATGAAGATGAATAACAAAATCTTTTTATTCTCTCTATAAAATGTTATTTGTGACTTTTAGCTTTTTGGTACTTAAGGAACTTAAAAACATTCATAATAAACGATTTTCGTAATGTCCTTTTCTTATACAAACATAGGGTTCTTTACATGTATTTAAGCGTTTTTATAGGTAACATGATCAAAAACACTCAAAATACATATTTTTGGTAATGTTATTATGTTTGTCCATAAAGGGTGTTTTACATGCGTTTCAGCGTTTTGGTATGTAAGGAGTTAAAAAACACTTCGTTTTTTAACGAAAAAAAGTAAAAGTAAAAGTTGGTTTTATTCACGTGATGTGATTGTTTTGCTTTTTAGAGCTTTGTTGTATATCACGCTCAAAAACACTCAAAAAACATTTTTCTTGTAATGTCATTTTTTTCCCCACATAAAGGTAGTTTCGCATGTAATTTGGCAATTTCGTAACTAAGAATGTGAAAAATACTCAAAATACACAATTTGGTAAGGTAGTTTTGTTTCTCGATTAAGTGTTATTCATGCATTTCATCATTTTGGTATGTAAGAAACTTCTCTATATACACGAGATTTTGCGTTTATTGCCTTGTGGTTCTTGTGAAACTATTAAACACTCATTTTTTCTCATTTCTCGTAATGTTTCCTAATATAGAGTGCTTTCCATCCATTTTTGCATTTTTTGTAGGTAACACGCTTAAAAACACTCAAAATATATATTTTTGGTAATGTTATTCTACTTCTTCATATTGGTTGGTTTGCATCTGTTTTAGCGTTTTTCTTTGTAAATCTCCGAAAAGACTCGTTTTCAGTAATACTGTTGAAATTGCTTCTGGTACAGGTTTATGGTAAAGTCGTGTAATTTTCCCATAGAGGTGTCTTTGCATGCACTTCAGGGTTTGTTACATTACTGCGGAAAAAAAGCTAAAATTTTTTTTTTTTTTGTTAATTTTTTTTCTTTACGAAATTTCCCTGAATTTTGCCAGAATTCTAGCATCTCGGTACCTATGAAGATAAATAAAAAAAAAAAAAAAAAATTATTTTTTTAAATATTTTTTTTCTCTATAAAGAGTGTTATTTGAGTGTATTTGCTTTTTGGTACTTTAGGAACCTAAAAACTCTCATAATACAAAATTTTCGTAATATCCATTCATTTCACAAACATAGGGTTCTTTACATGTATTTAAGCGTTTTTATAGGTAACATCATCAAAAACACTTAAATTCATGTTTTTAGTAATGTTATTTTGTTTCTCCATAAAGGGTGTTTTGCATGCGTTTTATCGTTTTCTTATGTAAGGAGTTAAAAACACTTAAAGGCATGTTTTTGGTAAATGTTGGTTTTATTCCCATATAATGTGATTGTTCTGCTTTTTAGTGCTTTGTTGCATATCACGCTCTAAAACACTCACGAGACACTTTTCTAGTAATGTCATTTTTTCCCACATAAAACTAGTTTCGCTTGTAATTTCGGATTTTCGTAACTAAGAATGTGAAAAACACTCAAAATACTCACATTAGGTAAGATAATTCTGTTTCTCAATTAAAAGTCTAATTCATGAGTTTCAGCATTTTGGAATGTAAAAAACTTCTTTATATACACGAGTTTTTGCAGTTTTTGCCTTGTGGTTCTTATGAAACTATAAAACACTCATTATACTCGTTTCTCGTAATGTCCATTTGCTTCCCAATATAGAGTGCTTTCCATCCATTTTCGCGTTTTTTGTATGTAACAATTAAAAAACTCAAACTATACCTTTTTGGTAATGTTATTCTATTTCTTCATTTTGGTTGGTTTGCATCCGTTTTAGCGTTTTCTACGTAAAACACCGAAAAAACACGTTTTCAGTAATTTTGTTTTGGATTCCCATATAGATTGACTTTCTTGGGTTTTATCGTGTTGGTTCCTAACATGCTGAAAAACACTCATAAGACAGTTTTTTGGCAAAGACGTTTAATTTCCCCATATAGGTGGCTTTGCATGCACTTTAAGGGTTTGCTACATAAGAGAAAAAAAAAGGTAAATTTAACTTTTTTGATAATGTTCTTATTTCATATAATTTCCTGAACTTTGGCCGAATTTTGGCATCTCGTTACCTGTGAAGATGAATAAAAATGAAAAAAAATATCGTATTTTTTTTTATTTATTTATTTTTTTTCTCAATAAAGAGTGTAATTTGTAGCTATTAGCTTTTTCGTACTTAATGAACTTAAAAACACTCATAATACACGTTTCTCGTAATGTCCTTTCATTTCCCACATAAAGCTGGTTTCGCATGCAATTTGGGGTTTTGGTAACCAAGAATGTGAAAAGCATGCAAATTACACGTATTTAGTAAGAGTGTTCCGTTTCTCAATTAAGAGTGTTGTTTCAGATTTTCAGCATTTTGGAATGTAAGGAACTTCTCTATATACAAGAGTTTTTGCGTTTTTTGCCTTGTAGTTCTTGTGAAACTATAAAACACTCATTATACACGTTTCTCGTAATGTCCTTTTGCTTCCCAATATAGAGTGCTTTCCATCCATTTTCGATTTTTGGTAATGTCATTTTATTTCGTCATATTGGATGGTTTGCATCCGTTTTAGCGTTTTTCTACGTAAAACACCGAAAAGACACGTTTTTAGTAATTTTGTTTTGGATTCCCATATAGATTGACTTCCATGTTATTTATCGTGTTGGCTCCTAACATGCTGAAAAACACTCATAAGACCGTTTTCTGGCAAAGACGTTTAATTTCCCCATATAGGTGGCTTTGCATGCACTTTACGGGTTTGGTACATAACAGTCCGAAAAAAAAATACTAAATATAACTTTTTTGATAATGATCTTATTTCACATAATTTCCTGAATTTTGCTCAAAATTTGGCATTTCGGTACCTGTGAATATGAATTCGAAAGAAAAAAATATTGTATTTTTTTTTATTTATTGTTTCTCAATAAAGAGTGTCATTTGGGGCTTTTACCTTTTTGGTAATTAATGAACTTAAAAACACTCATAATACACGTTTCTCGTAATCTCCTTTCATTTCCCAAAAATAGTGTTCTTTGCATGTATTTAAACGTTTTTATTGGTAACATGATCAAAAACACTCAAAATACATGTTTTTGGTAATGTTATTCTATTTAACCATAAAGAGTGTTTTGCATGCGTTTTAGTGTTTTGGTATATAAGGAGCTCAAAAATACTTAAAGGCAAGTTCTTGGTAAAAATGCGTTTTCCTCCAATGTAATGTGATTGCCCTCCTTTTTAGTGCTTTATTGCCTATGACGCTCAAAAACACTCAAAAGACATTTTTCTGGTAAGGTCTTTTTTTTCCCACAAATCTATTTTCGCATGCAATTTCGATTTTGGTAACTAAGAATATGAAAAGCACTCACAATACACGCATTTGTTAAGGTTGTTCTGTTTCTCAATTAAGAATGTTATACATGAGTTTTAGCATTTTTGTATCTAGGAAACCTCTCCATATACACGAGATTTTGCGTTTTTTGCCTTGTGGTTCTTTTGAACTATAAAACACACATTATACACTTTTCTTGCAATGTCCTTTTGTTTCCCAATATAAAGTGCTTTGCATCAATTTTCGCGTATTTTGTAGGTAACAAGCTGAAAAACACTCAAAATATATCTTTTTAGTAACGTTTTTCAATTTCATGATATTGGTTGCTTTGCATCCGTTTTAGCGTTTTTCTACGTAAAACACTGAGAAGACACGTTTTCAGTAACTTTGTTTTGGATTTCCATATAGAGTGAGTTCCTTATTATTTATCGTTTTACTGCCTAACATGCTAAAAAAAAACACTCAAAACACAGGTAAGGTCGTTTAATTTCCTATTAAAGGAGGCTTTGCATGCACTTTACGGTTTGGTACATAACAGTCCGAAAAAAAGCTGAAATTAACTTTTTTGATAATATTCTTTTATTGCCAGAATTTTGTCATCTCGGTACTTATGAATATGAATAACAAAAAAAAAATTAAAAATTAAATATTCCTATTTTTTTATTTTTTTATTTTTTTATTTTCTAAATATTGAGTTTTATTTGTGGGTTTTAGCTTTTTGGTACTTAAGGAAATTTAAAAAAACACTCATAATACAAGTTTCTCGTAATGTCCTTTTGTTTCCCAAACATAATGTTCTTTGCATGTATTTAAGCGTTTTTATAGATAACATGATCAAAAACATTCAAAATACAATTATTTGGTAATGTTGTTCTGTTTCTCCATAAAGTTTGTTTTGCATGCGTTTTAGCAGTTTGGTATATAAGGAGCTCAAAAACACTTAAACGCAAGTTTTTGGTATAAATTGGTGTTATTCCAATGTAATATGATTACCCTGCTTTTTAGTGCATTATTGCCTATCACGCTCAGAAACACTTAAAAGACACTTTTCTGGTAATGTCATATTTTTCTCACATAAAGGTTATTTAGCATGCAATTTGGGGTTTTGGTAACTAAGAATGTGAAAAGCACTCAAAATACTCACATTTAGTAAGGTTGTTCTGTTTCTCAATTAAGAGTGTTATTCATGAGTTTCAGCATTTTGGTATCTAGGAACCTTCTCCATATACACGAGTTTTTGTGTTTTTTGCCTTTTGGTTCTTTTGAACTATAAAAAAAACTTATTATATACTTTTCTTGCAAAGTCCTTTTGTTTTCTAATATAGAGTGCTTTGCATCAATTTTCGCGTTTATTGTAGGTATCAAGCTCAAAAACACTCAAAATATACCTTTTTGGTAATGTTTTTCTATTTCTTGATATTGGTTGGTTTGCATCCGTTTTAGCGTTTTTTCTACGTAAAACACATAAAAAACATGTTTTCAGCAATTTTGTTTTTGGATTCTCATATAGAGTGAGTTCCTTATTATTTATCGTTTTTTGTGCCTAACATGCTGAAAAAAACTCAAAAAACAGATTTCTGTTAAGATCGTTTAATTTACTCATATAGGAGTCTTTGGATGCACTTTAGGGTTTGGTACATAACAGTCCAAAAAAAGCTAAAACTAACTTTTTTAATAATTTTCTTTTATCATATAATAGTCCTGAATTTTCCCAGAATTTTGGCATCTTGGTACATATGAAGATGAATAATAAAAAAATAAAAATCCTATTTTTTCATTTCCTTACTTTTTTTTTCTAAATAAAGAGTCTTATTTGTGGGTTTTAGCTTTTTGGTACTTAAGGAAATTAAAAACACCTATAATACACATTTCTCGTAGTGTCCTTTCGTTTCGCAAACATAAGGTTCTTTGCATGTATTTGAACGTTTTTATAGATAACATGATCAAAAACACTCAAAATATATGTTTTTGGTAATCTTATTTTGTTTCTCCATAAAAGGTGTTTTGCATGCATTTTAGCGTTTTGGTATGTAATGAGCTCAAAAACACTTAAAGGCAAGTTCTTGGTAAAAGTTGTTTTTATTCCCATGTAATGTGATTGCCTTGCTTTTTTGTGCTTTATTGCCTAACACACTCAAAAACACTCAAAAGACACTTTTCTGGTAATATCATTTGTTTTCCCACATAAAGCTACTTTTGCATGGAATTTGGGGTTTTGGTAACTAAGAATGTGAAAAAAAACTCAAAACACAGGCATTTAGTAAGGTTGTTCTAATTCTTAATTAAAAGTGTTATTCATGATTTTCAGCATTTTGGTGTGTAAGAAACTTTTCTAATACACACATTTGGTAAGGTATTTCTATTTCAAAATTAAAAGTGTTATTCATGAGTTTCAACTTTTTGGTATGTCAGAAACTTCTTTATGTACATGAGTTTTTGAGTTTTTTACCTTTTGGTTCTTCTCAAACTATAAAACACTCATACACGTTTCTCGTAATGTCTTTTTCTTTGCCAATATAAAGTGCTTTCCATCCATTTTTGCATTTTTTATAGGTAACAAGCTCAAAAACACATAAAAATATATCTTTTTGGTAATGTTATTCTATTTCTTTATATTAGTTGGTTTACATCCGTTTTAGCGTTTTTCTTCGTAAATCACTGAAACACACGTTTTCAGTAATATTTTTGAAATTGCTGAAAAACACTCAGAAGACAGGTGTCTGGTAAAGTTGTGTAATTTCCCCATATAGGAGGATTTTTCTGCACTTCAAGGTTTGTACATAACTCCGGAAAAACTCTATTATTTTTTTATGATGATTTTTTTTTTTATAAAATTTCCATGAATTTTTCCAGAATTTTGGCATCTCGGTACCTATGAAGATGAATAACAAAAATTTGAGCGTTTTTATAGATAACATGATCAAAAAAACTCAAAATATATGTTTTTGGTAATCTTATTTTGTTTCTCCATAAAAGGTGTTTTGCATGCATTTTAGCGTTTTCGTATGTAATAAGCTCAAAAACACTTAAAGGCAAGTTCTTTGTAAAAGTTGGTTTTATTCCCATGTAATGTGATTCTTGTGCTTTTTAGTGCTTTGTTGCATATCACGCTCAAAAACACTAAAAAGACACTTTTTTGGTAGTCATTTTTTTTCCCACATGAAGGTAGTTTCGCATGTAATTTGGCATTTTCGTAACTAAGAATGTGAAAAAAACACTCAAAATACACAATTTGTTAAGGTAGTTCTGTTTATCGATTAAAAGTGTTATTCATGCATTTCATCTTTTTTTTTTCTATGTAAGAAATTTCTCTATATACACGAGTTTTTGCGTTTATTGCCTTGTGGTTCTTTTAAAACTATAAAACACTCATTATACACGTTTCTCGTAATGTCCTTTTGTTTCCTAATATAGAGTGCTTTACATTCATTTTTGCATTTTTTTTATTGTAGGTAACAAGCTCAAAAACACTCAAAATATATCTTTTTGGTAATGTTATTCTATTTCTTCATATAGGTTGGTTTGCATCTTCTTTAACGTTTTTCTACGTAAAACACTGAAAAAGCACGTTTTCAGTAATTTTCTTTTGGATTCACATATTGACTGACTTCCATATTATTTATCGTTTTGGTGCCTAACATGCTGAAAAACACTGAAAAGACAGGTTTCTGGTAAAATCATTTAACTTCTTTATATAGGTGGCTTTGCAAGCACTTTAGGGTTTGGTACATAACAATCAGAAAAAAAAGCTATAATTAACTTTTTTGTTAATGTTCTTTTTTCCAAATAAATTACCTGAATTTTGGCAGAATTTTGGTATCTTGGTACCTATAAACATAAATAAAAAAAAAAAAATCCTATTTATTTTATTTTTTGTTTATTATTTTTTTTTTCTAAATAAAGAGTGTTATTTGTGGGTTTTAGCTTTTAGGTACTGAAGGAACTTAAAAAAACACTCATAATACACGTTTCTCGTAATGTCCTTTCGTTTCCCAAACATAAGGTTCTTTGCATGTATCTAAGCGTTTTTATAGATAACATGATCAAAAACACTCAAAATACATGGATTTGGTAATATTATTCTGTTTCTCCATCAAATGTATTTTGCATGCGTTTTAGCGTTTTGGTATGTAAGGAGCTAAAAAAACACTTAATGGCAAGTTCTTGGTAAAATTTGGCTTTATTCCCATGTAATGTGATTGACCTTCCTTTTAGTGCTTTATTGCGCAACACGTTCAAAAACACTAAAAAGATATGCAAGGCCTCGCATTTGAGGAAATTAAAGACCTTACCAGAAATCTGTCTTTTGAGTGTTTTTCAGCATGTTAGGCATCAAAGCGATAAATAATAAGGAACTCACTCTATGTGATATGTAAGAAACTTTTCTAATAAAAACATTTGCTAAAGTATTTCTGTTTCAAATTTAAAAGTGTTATTCATGAGTTTCAACTTTTTGGTATGTCAGAAACTTCTTTATGTACACGAGTTTTGAGTTTTTTACCTTGTGGTTCTTCTCAAAATATAAAACACTCATACACGTTTCTCGTAATGTCCTTTTCTTTGCCAATATAAAGTGCTTTCCATCTATTTTTGCATTTTTTGTAGGTAACAAGCTCAAAAACACATCAAAATATATCTTTTTGGTAATGTTATTCTATTACTTCATATTGGTTGGTTTGCATCCGTTTTAGCGTTTTCTACGTAAATCACTGAAAAGACACGTTTTCAGTAATATTGTTGAAATTGCTGAAAAAAAGCACTCATAAGACAGGTTTCTGGTAAAGTCGAGTAATTTCTCTATATAGGTGGCTTTGCATGCACTTCAAGGTTTGGTACATAAAGCTAAAGCATAAAGCTAAAATTATATTTTTACAAAATTTCCCTGAATTTTTCCAGAATTTTGGTATCTCGGTACCTATGAAGATGAATAACAAAATCTTTTTTTCTCTCTATAAACTGTTATTTGTGACTTTTAGCTTTTTGGTACTTAAGGAACTTAAAAACATTCATAATAAACGATTTTCGTAATGTCCTTTTCTTATACAAACATAGGGTTCTTTACATGTATTTAAGCGTTTTTATAGGTAACATGATCAAAAACACTCAAAATACATATTTTTGGTAATGTTATTATGTTTGTCCATAAAGGGTGTTTTACATGCGTTTCAGCGTTTTGGTATGTAAGGAGTTAAAAAAACACTTAAAGGCACGTTCTTCGTAAAAGTTGGTTTTATTCACGTGATGTGATTGTTTTGCTTTTTAGAGCTTTGTTGTATATCACGCTCAAAAACACTCAAAAAACATTTTTCTTGTAATGTCATTTTTTTCCCCACATAAAGGTAGTTTCGCATGTAATTTGGCAATTTCGTAACTAAGAATGTGAAAAATACTCAAAATACACAATTTGGTAAGGTAGTTTTGTTTCTCGATTAAAAGTGTTATTCATGCATTTCATCATTTTGGTATGTAAGAAACTTCTCTATATACACGAGTTTTTGCGTTTATTGCCTTGTGGTTCTTGTGAAACTAATAAACACTCATTTTTTCTCATTTCTCGTAATGTACTTTTCTTTCCTAATATAGAGTGCTTTCCATCCATTTTTGCATTTTTTGTAGGTAACACGCTTAAAAACACTCAAAATATATATTTTTGGTAATGTTATTCTACTTCTTCATATTGGTTGGTTTGCATCTGTTTTAGCGTTTTTCTTTGTAAATCTCCGAAAAGACTCGTTTTCAGTAATACTGTTGAAATTGCTTCTGGTACAGGTTTATGGTAAAGTCGTGTAATTTTCCCATAGAGGTGTCTTTGCATGCACTTCAGGGTTTGTTACATAACTGCGGAAAAAAAGCTAAAATTTTTTTTTTTTTTGTTAATTTTTTTTCTTTACGAAATTTCCCTGAATTTTGCCAGAATTCTAGCATCTCGGTACCTATGAAGATAAATAACGAAAAAAAAAAAAAAATATTTTTTTAAATATTTTGTTTTCTCTATAGAGAGTGTTATTTGAGTGTATTAGCTTTTTGGTACTTTAGGAACCTAAAAACTCTCATAATACAAAATTTTCGTAATATCCATTCATTTCACAAACATAGGGTTCTTTACATGTATTTAAGCGTTTTTATAGGTAACATCATCAAAAACACTTAAATTCATGTTTTTAGTAATGTTATTTTGTTTCTCCATAAAGGGTGTTTTGCATGCGTTTTATCGTTTTCTTATGTAAGGAGTTAAAAACACTTAAAGGCATGTTTTTGGTAAATGTTGGTTTTATTCCCATATAATGTGATTGTTCTGCTTTTTAGTGCTTTGTTGCATATCACGCTCTAAAACACTCACAAGACACTTTTCTGGTAATGTCATTTTTTCCCACATAAAACTAGTTTCGCTTGTAATTTCGGATTTTCGTAACTAAGAATGTAAAAAACACTAAAAATACTCACATTTGGTAAGATACTTCTGTTTCTCAATTAAAAGTCTAATTCATGAGTTTCAGCATTTTGGAATGTAAAAAACTTCTTTATATACACAAGTTTTTGCGGTTTTTGAATTGTGGTTCTTATGAAACTATAAAACACTCATTATACTCGTTTCTCGTAATGTCCATTTGCTTCCCAATATAGAGTGCTTTCCATCCATTTTCGCGTTTTTTGTATGTAACAATTAAAAAACTCAAACTATACCTTTTTGGTAATGTTATTCTATTTCTTCATTTTGGTTGGTTTGCATCCGTTTTAGCGTTTTCTACGTAAAACACCGAAAAAACACGTTTTCAGTAATTTTGTTTTGGATTCCCACATAGATTGACTTTCTTGGGTTTTATCGTGTTGGTTCCTAACATGCTGAAAAACACTCATAAGACAGTTTTTTGGCAAAGACGTATAATTTCCCCATATAGGTGGCTTTGCATGCACTTTAAGGGTTTGCTACATAAGAGAAAAAAAAAGGTAAATTTAACTTTTTTGATAATGTTCTTATTTCATATAATTTCCTGAACTTTGCCCGAATTTGGCATCTCGTTACCTGTGAAGATGAATAAAAATGAAAAAAAATATCGTATTTTTTTTTATTTATTAATTTTTTTTCTCAATAAAGAGTGTAATTTGTGGCTATTAGCTTTTTCGTACTTAATGAACTTAAAAACACTCATAATACACGTTTCTCGTAATGTCCTTTCATTTCCCACATAAAGCTGGTTTCGCATGCAATTTGGGGTTTTGGTAACCAAGAATGTGAAAAGCATGCAAATTACACGTATTTAGTAAGAGTGTTCCGTTTCTCAATTAAGAGTGTTGTTCCAGATTTTCAGCATTTTGGAATGTAAGGAACTTCTCTATATACAAGAGTTTTTGCGTTTTTTGCCTTGTAGTTCTTGTGAAACTATAAAACACTCATTATACACGTTTCTCGTAATGTCCTTTTGCTTCCCAATATAGAGTGCTTTCCATCCATTTTCGCTTTTTGGTAATGTCATTTTATTTCGTCATATTGGATGGTTTGCATCCGTTTTAGCGTTTTTCTACGTAAAACACCGAAAAGACACGTTTTTAGTAATTTTGTTTTGGATTCCCATATAGATTGACTTCCATGTTATTTATCGTGTTGGCTCCTAACATGCTGAAAAACATTCATAAGACCGTTTTCTGGCAAAGACGTTTAATTTCCCCATATAGGTGGCTTTGCATGCACTTTACGGGTTTGGTACATAACAGTCCGAAAAAAAAAAACTAAATATAACTTTTTTGATAATGATCTTATTTCACATAATTTCCTGAATTTTGCTCAAAATTTGGCATTTCGGTACCTGTGAATATGAATTCGAAAGAAAAAAAATATTGTATTTTTTTTTTATTTATTGTTTCTCAATAAAGAGTGTCATTTGGGGCTTTTACCTTTTTGGTAATTAATGAACTTAAAAACACTCATAATACACGTTTCTCGTAATCTCCTTTCATTTCCCAAAAATAGTGTTCTTTGCATGTATTTAAACGTTTTTATTGG
This sequence comes from Scylla paramamosain, assembly GCF_035594125.1. NCBI lineage: Eukaryota > Metazoa > Arthropoda > Malacostraca > Decapoda > Portunidae > Scylla > Scylla paramamosain. The sequence continues at coordinate 4,739,413 of NC_087199.1, forward strand.
TAACATGATCAAAAACACTCAAAATACATGTTTTTGGTAATGTTATTCTATTTAACCATAAAGAGTGTTTTGCATGCGTTTTAGTGTTTTGGTATATAAGGAGCTCAAAAATACTTAAAGGCAAGTTCTTGGTAAAAATGCGTTTTCCTCCAATGTAATGTGATTGCCCTCCTTTTTAGTGCTTTATTGCCTATGACGCTCAAAAACACTCAAAAGACATTTTTCTGGTAAGGTCTTTTTTTTTCCCACAAATCTATTTTCGCATGCAATTTCGATTTTGGTAACTAAGAATATGAAAAGCACTCAAAATACACGCATTTGTTAAGGTTGTTCTGTTTCTCAATTAAGAATGTTATACATGAGTTTTAGCATTTTTGTATCTAGGAAACCTCTCCATATACACGAGATTTTGCGTTTTTTGCCTTGTGGTTCTTTTGAACTATAAAACACTCATTATACACTTTTCTTGCAATGTCCTTTTGTTTCCCAATATAAAGTGCTTTGCATCAATTTTCGCGTATTTTGTAGGTAACAAGCTGAAAAACACTCAAAATATATCTTTTTAGTAACGTTTTTCAATTTCATGATATTGGTTGCTTTGCATCCGTTTTAGCGTTTTTCTACGTAAAACACTGAGAAGACACGTTTTCAGTAACTTTGTTTTGGATTTCCATATAGAGTGAGTTCCTTATTATTTATCGTTTTACTGCCTAACATGCTAAAAAAAACACTCAAAACACAGTTAAGGTCGTTTAATTTCCTATTAAAGGAGGCTTTGCATGCACTTTACGGTTTGGTACATAACAGTCCGAAAAAAAAGCTGAAATTAACTTTTTTGATAATATTCTTTTATTGCCAGAATTTTGGCATCTCGGTACTTATGAATATGAATAACAAAAAAAATAAAAAAAATTAAATATTCCTATTTTTTTATTTTTTTATTTTTTATTTTCTAAATATTGAGTTTTATTTGTGGGTTTAAGCTTTTTGGTACTTAAGGAAATAAAAAAAAACACTCATAATACAAGTTTCTCGTAATGTCCTTTTGTTTCCCAAACATAATGTTCTTTGCATGTATTTAAGCGTTTTTATAGATAACATGATCAAAAACATTCAAAATACAATTTTTTGGTAATGTTGTTCTGCTTCTCCATAAAGTTTGTTTTGCATGCGTTTTAGCAGTTTGGTATATAAGGAGCTCAAAAACACTTAAACGCGTTTTTGGTATAAATTGGTGTTATTCCAATGTAATATGATTGCCCTGCTTTTTAGTGCATTATTGCCTATCGCGCTCAGAAACACTTAAAAGACACTTTTCTGGTAATGTCATTTTTTTCTCACATAAAGGTTATTTAGCATGCAATTTGGGGTTTTGGTAACTAAGAATGTGAAAAGCACTCAAAATACTCACATTTAGTAAGGTTGTTCTGTTTCTCAATTAAGAGTGTTATTCATGAGTTTCAGCATTTTGGTATCTAGGAACCTTCTCCATATACACGAGTTTTTGTGTTTTTTGCCTTTTGGTTCTTTTGAACTATAAAAAAAAACTTATTATATACTTTTCTTGCAAAGTCCTTTTGTTTTCTAATATAGAGTGCTTTGCATCAATTTTCGCGTTTATTGTAGGTATCAAGCTCAAAAACACTCAAAATATACCTTTTGGGTAATTTTTTCTATTTCTTGATATTGGTTGGTTTGCATCCGTTTTAGCGTTTTTTCTACGTAAAACACATAAAAAACACGTTTTCAGCAATTTTGTTTTTGGATTCTCATATAGAGTGAGTTCCTTATTATTTATCGTGTTTTGTGCCTAACATGCTGAAAAAAACTCAAAAAAACAGATTTCTGTTAAGATCGTTTAATTTACTCATATAGGAGTCTTTGGATGCACTTTAGGGTTTGGTACATAACAGTCCAAAAAAAGCTAAAACTAACTTTTTTGATAATTTTCTTTTATCATATAATAGTCCTGAATTTTCCCAGAATTTTGGCATCTTGGTACATATGAAGATGAATAATAAAAAAAAAAAATCCTATTTTTTTCATTTTCCTTACTTTTTTTTTCTAAATAAAGAGTCTTATTTGTGGGTTTTAGCTTTTTGGTACTTAAGGAAATTAAAAACACCTATAATACACATTTCTCGTAGTGTCCTTTCGTTTCGCAAACATAAGGTTCTTTGCATGTATTTGAACGTTTTTATAGATAACATGATCAAAAACACTCAAAATATATGTTTTTGGTAATCTTATTTTGTTTCTCCATAAAAGGTGTTTTGCATGCATTTTAGCGTTTTGGTATGTAATGAGCTCAAAAACACTTAAAGGCAAGTTCTTGGTAAAAGTTGTTTTTATTCCCATGTAATGTGATTGCCTTGCTTTTTTGTGCTTTATTGCCTAACACACTCAAAAACACTCAAAAGACACTTTTCTGGTAATATCATTTGTTTTCCCACATAAAGCTACTTTTGCATGGAATTTGGGGTTTTGGTAACTAAGAATGTGAAAAAAAACTCAAAACACAGGCATTTAGTAAGGTTGTTCTAATTCTTAATTAAAAGTGTTATTCATGATTTTCAGCATTTTGGTGTGTAAGAAACTTTTCTAATACACACATTTGGTAAGGTATTTCTATTTCAAAATTAAAAGTGTTATTCATGAGTTTCAACTTTTTGGTATGTCAGAAACTTCTTTATGTACATGAGTTTTTGAGTTTTTTACCTTTTGGTTCTTCTCAAACTATAAAACACTCATACACGTTTCTCGTAATGTCCTTTTCTTTGCCATTATAAAGTGCTTTCCATCCATTTTTGCATTTTTTATAGGTAACAAGCTCAAAAACACATAAAAATATATCTTTTTGGTAATGTTATTCTATTTCTTTATATTAGTTGGTTTACATCCGTTTTAGCGTTTTTCTTCGTAAATCACTGAAACACACGTTTTCAGTAATATTTTTGAAATTGCTGAAAAACACTCAGAAGACAGGTGTCTGGTAAAGTTGTGTAATTTCCCCATATAGGAGGATTTTTCTGCACTTCAAGGTTTGTACATAACTCCGGAAAAACTCTAATATTATTTTTTTATGATGATTTTTTTTTTATAAAATTTCCATGAATTTTTCCAGAATTTTGGCATCTCGGTACCTATGAAGATGAATAACAAAAATTTGAGCGTTTTTATAGATAACATGATCAAAAACACTCAAAATATATGTTTTTGGTAATCTTATTTTGTTTCTCCATAAAAGGTGTTTTGCATGCATTTTAGCGTTTTCGTATGTAATAAGCTCAAAAACACTTAAAGGCAAGTTCTTTGTAAAAGTTGGTTTTATTCCCATGTAATGTGATTCTTGTGCTTTTTAGTGCTTTGTTGCATATCACGCTCAAAAACACTAAAAAGACACTTTTTTGGTAGTCATTTTTTTTCCCACATGAAGGTAGTTTCGCATGTAATTTGGCATTTTCGTAACTAAGAATGTGAAAAAAACACTCAAAATACACAATTTGGTAAGGCAGTTCTGTTTATCGATTAAAAGTGTTATTCATTAATTTCATCTTTTTTTTTCTATGTAAGAAATTTCTCTATATACACGAGTTTTTGTGTTTATTGCCTTGTGGTTCTTTTAAAACTATAAAACACTCATTATACACGTTTCTCGTAATGTCCTTTTGTTTCCTAATATAGAGTGCTTTACATTCATTTTTGCATTTTTTTTTTTTGTAGGTAACAAGCTCAAAAACACTCAAAATATATCTTTTTGGTAATGTTATTCTATTTCTTCATATAGGTTGGTTTGCATCTTCTTTAACGTTTTTCTACGTAAAACACTGAAAAAGCACTTTTTCAGTAATTTTCTTTTGGATTCACATATTGACTGACTTCCATATTATTTATCGTTTTGGTGCCTAACATGCTGAAAAACACTGAAAAGACAGGTTTCTGGTAAAATCATTTAACTTCTTTATATAGGTGGCTTTGCAAGCACTTTAGGGTTTGGTACATAACAATCAGAAAAAAAAGCTATAATTAACTTTTTTGTTAATGTTCTTTTTTCCAAATAAATTACCTGAATTTTGGCAGAATTTTGGCATCTTGGTACCTATAAACATAAATAAAAAAAAAAAAATCCTATTTATTTTATTTTTTGTTTATTATTTTTTTTTTCTAAATAAAGAGTGTTATTTGTGGGTTTTAGCTTTTAGGTACTGAAGGAACTTAAAAAAACACTCATAATACACGTTTCTCGTAATGTCCTTTCGTTTCCCAAACATAAGGTTCTTTGCATGTATTTAAGCGTTTTTATAGATAACATGATCAAAAACACTCAAAATACATGGATTTGGTAATATTATTCTGTTTCTCAATCAAATGTATTTTGCATGCGTTTTAGCGTTTTGGTATGTAAGGAGCTCAAAAAACACTTAATGGCAAGTTCTTGGTAAAATTTGGCTTTATTCCCATGTAATGTGATTGACCTTCCTTTTAGTGCTTTATTGCGCAACACGTTCAAAAACACTAAAAAGATATGCAAGGCCTCGCATTTGAGGAAATTAAAGACCTTACCAGAAATCTGTCTTTTGAGTGTTTTTCAGCATGTTAGGCATCAAAACGATAAATAATAAGGAACTCACTCTATGTGGGAATCCAAAAGAAAATTACTGAAAACGTGTCTTCTCAGTGTTTTACGTAGAAAAACGCTAAAACTGATGAAACCAACCAATATCAAGAAGCAGAAAAACATTACCAGAAATGTATATTTTGAGTGTTTTTGAGCTTGTTACCTACAAAAAACCGCAAAAATTGATACAAAGCACTCTATATTGGGAAACAAAGGGACATTGCAAGAAAAGTGTATAATGAATGTTTTATAGTTCAAAAAAACCACAAGGCAAAAAACGGAAAAACTCGTGTATATGGAGAATTTTTGTAGATACAAAAATGCTGAAACTCATGAATAACACTATTAATTAAGAAACAGAACAACCTTACTAAATGCGTGTCAAAAACACTAAAAGGCAAGTTCTTTTTTTTATGTAACAAGCTCAAAAACAAACAAAATTTACTTTTCTGGTAATGTTATTCTATTTTTTCATATTAGTTGGTTTGCATCCGTTTTAGCATTTTTGTACGTAAATCTTTTAAAAGACACGTTTTCAGTAATTTTGTTTTGGATTTCCATATAGAGTGACTTTCATATTATCTATCGTTTTGGTGCCTAACATGCGGAAAAACACTAAAAAAAGATAGGTTTCTTTTCTTGTAAAGTCGTTAAATTTTCCCAAATAGGTGGCTTTGGATACACATTATGGTTTGGTACATACCTCCGAAAAAAGGTAAAATTAACTTTTTCCACATAATTTTTCCACATAATTTCCCTGAATTTTGGCAGAATTTTGGCGTCTTGGTACCTATGAACATCAATAACAAAAAAATAAAAATGCTATTATTTTATTAATTTTTTTTTCTCTATAAAGAGTGTTATTTGTAGGGTTTAACGTTTTGGTTCTTAAAGAACTTCAAAACATTCATAATACACATTTCTCGTAATGTCCTTTCCTTTTCCAAATATAGGGATCTTTGCATGTATTTAAGCGTTTTTATAGGTAAAATGATAAAAAACACTCAAAAACACTTGTTTTTGGTAATGTTATTGTGCTTCTGCATAAAGGAGTGTTTTGCATGCGTTTTAGCGATTTGGTATGTAAGGAGCTGAAAAACACTTCATTTCAAGTTCTTGGTAAAAGTTGGTTTTATTCCAATGTAATATGATTGCCTTGCTTTTTAGTGCTTTATTGCCTAACGCGCTCAAAAAACACTCAAAAGACACTTCTAGTAATGTCATTTTATTCCCACATAAAGAAACTTTCGCATGCTATTTGGGGTTTTGCTAACTAAGAATGTGAAAAAAACACTCAAAATACACGCATTTGGTAATGTTGTTCTGTTTCCCAATTAAGATTGTTATTCATGAGTTTCAGCATTTTGGTGTCTAAGAAACTTCTTTATATACACGAATTTTTGCGTTTTTTGCGTTGTGGTTCTTGTGAACCACAAGTTCTTTTGCCCAAAAATAATAAGACACTCATTATACACGTTTCTCGTTATGTCCTTTTCTCTCCCAATAAGGAGTGCTTTGCATCCATTTTCGCGTTTTTTGTAGGTAACAAGCTCAAAAACACTTAAAATATACCTTTTTGGTAATGTTATTCTATTTCTTCATATTGGTTGATTTGCATCCGTTTTAGCGTTTTTCTACGTAAAACACCGAAAAGATACGTTTTCAGTAATTTTGTTTTCGATTCCCAAAGAATATTGCCAGAATTTTGGCAACTTAGTACCTATAAAGATAAATAACAAAAAAAAAAAATTATATTATTATTTTTTTCTCTATAAAGAGTGTTATTTGTGGGTTTTAGCTTTTTTGGTACTTAAGGAACATAAAAACACTCATAATACACGTTTCTCTTAATGTCCTTTCGTTTTCCAAACCTAAGGTTCTTTGCATGTATTTAAGCGTTTTTATAAATAACATGATCAAAAACACTCAAAATACATGTTTTTGGTAATGTTACTCTGTTTCTCCATAAAGGGTGTTTTGCATGCGTTTTAGCGTTTTGGTATGTAAGGAGTTAAAAAAACACTTAAAGGCAAGTTCTTCGTAAAAGTTGTTTTTATTCCCATGTAATGTGATTGTTCTGCTTTTTAGTGCTTTGTTGCATATCACGCTGAAATACACTCAAAAGACACTTTTCTAGTAATATCATTTTTTTTCCCACATAAAGCTAGTTTCGCATGTAATTTGGGATTTTCGTAACTAAGAATGTAAAAAATACTCAAAAAACACACATTTGGTAAGGTAGTTCCGTTTCTCAATTAAAAGTGTTATTCATGCATTTCAGCATTTTGGCATGTAAAAAACTTCTCTATATACACGAGTTTTTTGCGTTTTTTGCCTTGTGTTTCGTGTGAAACTATAAAACACTCATTATACACGTTTCTCGTAATGTTCTTTTGTTTTCCAATATGCTTTCCATCCATTTTCGCATTTTTTGTAGGTAACAAGCTGAAAAACACTCAAAATATATCTTTTTGGTAATGTTATTCTATTTCTTCATATTGGTTGGTTTGCATCCGTTTTAGCGTTTTCCTTCGTAAATCACTGAAGAGACACGTTTTCAGTAATATTGTTGAAATTGCTGAAAAAAAAAAACACTCATAAGACAGGTTTCTGGTAAAGTTGAGTAATTTCTCCATATAGGTGGCTTTGCATGCACTTCAGGGTTTGGTACATAACTCCGGAAAAATGCTGAAATTATTTTTTTATAATGATCTTTTTTACAAAATTTCCCTGAATTTTTCCAGAATTTTGGTATCTCGGTACCTATGAAGATGAATAACAATTTTTTTTTTCTCTCTCTATAATGTGTTATTTGTGAGTTTTAGCTTTTTGGTACTTAAGGAACTTAAAAACACTCATAATACACGATTTTCGTAATGTCCTTTTCTTATACAAACATAGGGTTCTTTACAAGTATTTAAGCGTTTTTATAGGTAACATGATCAAAAACACTCAAAATACATATTTTTGGTAATGTTACTCTGTTTCTCCATAAAGGGTGTTTTGCATGCGTTTTAGCGTTTTGGTATGTAAGGAGTTAAAAAACACTTAAAGGCATGTTCTTCGTAAAAGTTTGTTTTATTCCCAAGTGATGTGATTGTTCTGCTTTTTAGTGCTTTGTTGCATATCACGCTCAAAAACACTGAAAAGACATTTTTCTGGTAATGTAATTTTTTTTTCCCATATAAAGGTAGTTTCGCATGTAATTTGCCAATTTCGTAACTAAGAATGCGAAAAAAACTCAAAATACACAATTTAAAAAACACTCAAAATATACCTTTTTGGTAATGTTATTCTATTTCTTCATTTTGGTTGTTTTCCATCCGTTTTAGCATTTTCTACGTAAAACACCGAAAAGACACGTTTTCAGTAATTTTGTTTTGAATTCCCATATAGAGTTAGATCCTTATTATTTATTGTTTTGGTGCCTAACATGCTGAACAACACTCAAAAGAGAGATTTCTGATAAGGTGGTTTAATTTCCTTATATAGGAGGCTTTGCATGCACTTTAGGGTATGGTATATAAAAAGCTAAAATTAACTTTAATGGTAATATTCTTTTATCTTATAATTGCCCTGAATTTTCCCAGAATTTTGGCATTTTGGTACCTATGAAGATAAATAAAAAAAAATAAAAAATCCTATTTTTTTATTTTTTATATATTTATTTATTTTTTCTCAATAAAGAGTGTTATTAGTGGGATTTACCTTTTTGGTACTTAAGGTTATTAAAAACACTCATAATACACGTTTCTCATAATGTCGTTTCGTTTCCCAAACATAAGGTTCTTTGCATGTATTTAAGCGTTTTTATAGATAACGTGATCAAAAACATTCAAAATACAAGGTTTTGGTAATGTTATTCTTTTTCTACCTAAAGTGTGTTTTGCAAACGTTTTAGCAGTTTTGTATAAAAGGAGCTCAAAAATACTTAAAGGCAAGTGCTTGGTAAAAAATGGTTTTATTCCAATATAATGTGATTGTCCTGCTTTTGAGTACTTTATTGCCTATCACGTTGAAAAACATTCAAAACATACTTTTCTGGAAAAGTCATTTTTTTCCCCACAAAATTATTTTCGCATGTAATTTGGGGTTTTTGGTAACTAAGAGTGTGAAAAGCACTCAAAATACACGCATTTATTAAGGTTGTTCTGTTTCTCAATTAAGAGTTTCATGAGTTTCATGAATTCATGAGTTTCAGCATTTTGGTATCTAAGAAATCTCTCCATATACACGAGTTTTCGCGTTGTTTGCTTTGTGGTTCTTTTGAACTATAAAACTCTCATTATACACTTTTCCTGCAATGTCCTTTTGTTTCCTAATATAGAGTACTTTGCATCAATTTTCGCGTTTTTGTAGGTAAAAAGCTCAAAAACACTCAAAATATATATTTTTGGTAACGTTTTTCTATTTCTTGATATTGGTTAGTTTGCATCCGTTTTAACGTTTTTCTACGTAAAACACTGAGAAGAAACGTTTTTAGTAACTTTGTTTTGGATTCCCATATATAGTGAGATCCAAATTATTTATCGTTTTGGTGCCTAACATGCTAAAAAAAACACACAAAACAAAGATTTCTGGTAAGGTCGTTTAATTTCCTCATATTGGAGGCTTTGGTACATAGGGTTTGGTATATAACAGTCCAAAAAAAAAACCTGAAATTAAATTTTTTGATAATATTCTTTTATCACATAATTGCCCTGAATTTTTCCAGAATTTTGGCATCTCGGTACCTAAGAAGATGAATAACAAAAAAAAAAATAAATAAAAAAAAAATAAAATAAAATAAAAATTTCCATTTTTTTTATTTATTTATTTATTTTTTCTAAGAGTGTTATTTGTGGGTTTTAGCTTTTTTGGTACTGAAGGAAATTAAAAGTCACTCATAATACACGTTTTTCGTAATGTTCTTTTGTTTCCCAAACATAAGGTTCTTTGCATGTATTTAAGCGTTTTTTTAGATAACATGATGAAAAACACTCAAAATACATGTATTTGGTAATGTTATTCTGTTTCTCCATAAAATGTATTTGGATGCGTTTTAGCGTTTTGTTATGTAAGGAGCTCATAAACATTTAAAGGCCAGTTCTTGGTAAAATTTGGTTTTGTTCCCATGTAATGTGATTGCCCTGGCTTTTAGTGATTTATTGCGTAACACGCTCAAAAACACTGAAAAGACATGAATTTTGGCATCTCGGTACCTATGAATATGAATAACATGATAAAGCACTAAAAAGCAGGGCAATCATATTACATTGGAATAATACCAATGCCTTTAAGTGTTTTTGAGGTCCTTATATACCAAACCGCTAAAACGCATACAAAAACAAACTTTATGGAGAAACAGAACAACATTAACAAAAACACGTATTTTTAGTGTTTTTGATATTGTTATCTATAAAAACGCTTAAATACATGCAAAGAACATTATGTTTGGGAAACAAAAGGATATTACGAGAAACGTGTATTATGAGTGTTTTTTAAGTTCCTTAAGTACCAAAAAGCTAGAACCCACCAATAACATTCTTTATTTAGAAAATAAAAAATAAAAATATAAAAAAATAGGAATTTTTTTTTTTTGTTATTCATATTCATAGGTACCGAGATGCCAAAATTCTGGGAAAATTCAGGGCAATCATATGATAAAAGAGTATTATCAAAAAAGTTAATTTCCGTTTTTTTTTTTATCGAACTGTTATGTACCAAACCTTAAAGTGCATGCAAAGACTCCTATATGAGGAAATTAAACGACCTTACAAGAAATATGTGTTTTGAGTGTTTTTTAGCATGTTAGGCACCAAAACGATAAATAATAAAGAACTCACCCTATATGGGAATCCAAAAAAAAGCTACTGAAATTTATTTTTTTTTTTTGTTATTCATCTTCTTAGGTACCGAGATGCCAAAATTCTGGAAAAATTCAGGGCAATTATGTGATAAAAGAATATTATCAAAAAATTTAATTTCAGCTTTTTTTTTTGGACTATTATATACCAAACCCTATGTACCAAAGCCTCCAATATGAGGAAATTAAACGACCTTACCAGAATCCTTTGTTTTGTGTGTTTTTTAGCATGTTAGGCACCAAAACGATAAATAATAAGGATCTCACTATATATGGGAATCCAAAACAAAGTTACTAAAAACGTTTCTTCTCAGTGTTTTACGTAGAAAAACGTTAAAACGGATGCAAACTAACCAATATGAAGAAAAAGAAAAACGTTACCAAAAATATATATTTTGAGTGTTTTTGAGCTTTCTACCTACAAAAACGCGAAAATTGATGCAAAGTACTCTATATTAGGAAACAAAAGGACATTGCAGGAAAAGTGTATAATGAGAGTTTTATAGTTCAAAAGAACCACAAAACAAACAACGCGAAAACTCGTGTATATGGAGAGATTTCTTAGATACCAAAATGCTGAAACTCATGAATTACACTCTTAATTGAGAAACAGAACAACCTTAATAAATGCGTGTATTTTGAGTCCTTTTCACACTCTTAGTTACCAAAAACCCAAAATTACATGCGAAAATAATTTTGTGGGGAAAAAAATGACTTTTCCAGAAAAGTATGTTTTGAATGTTTTTCAACGTGATAGGCAATAAAGTACTCAAAAGCAGGACAATCACATTATATTGGAATAAAACCGTTTTTTACCAAGCACTTGCCTTTAAGTGTTTTTGAGCTCCTTTTATACAAAACTGCTAAAACGTTTGCAAAACACACTTTAGGTAGAAAAAGAATAACATTACCAAAACCTTGTATTTTGAGTGTTTTTGATCACGTTATCTATAAAAACGCCTAAATACATGCAAAGAACCTTATGTTTGGGAAACGAAAGGACATTATGAGAAACGTGTATTATGAGTGTTTTTAATAACCTTAAGTACCAAAAAGGTAAATCCCACTAATAACACTCTTTATTGAGAAAAAATAAATAAATATATAAAAAATAAAAAAGATAGGATTTTTTATTTTTTTTATTTATATTCATAGGTACCAAAATGCCAAAATTCTGGGAAAATTCAGGGCAATTATAAGATAAAAGAATATTACCATTAAAGTAAATTTTAGCTTTTTATATACCATACCCTAAAGTGCATGCAAAGCCTCCTATATAAGGAAATTAAACCACCTTATCAGAAATCTCTCTTTTGAGTGTTGTTCAGCATGTTAGGCACCAAAACAATAAATAATAAGGATCTAACTCTATATGGGAATTCAAAACAAAATTACTGGAAACGTGTCTTCTCAGTGTTTTACGTAGAAAAACGCTAACACGGATGCAAACAAACCAATATAAAGAAATAGAAAAACATTACCAAAAAGGTATATTTTGAGTGTTTTTGAGCTTTTTACCTATAAAAAACACGAAAATTGATGCAAAACACTCTATAATGGGGAAGAAAAAGACATTGCATGAAAAGTGTATAATGATTGTTTTATAGTTCAATAGAACCATAAGGCAACAAATGCAAAAGCTAGTGTATATGAAGAAGTTTCGTAGATACCAAAATGCTGAAACTCATGAACAACACTATTAATTGAGAAACAGAACAATCTTACTAAATGTGTGTATTTTGAGTGCTTTTTTACATTCTTAGTTACCAAAACCCCAAATTGCATGCGAAACCAGCTTTATGTGGGAAAAAAATGACATTACCAGAAAAATGTCTTTTGAGTGTTTTTGAACGTGTTAGGCAAAGAAGCACTGAAAAGCAGGGCAATCACATTACATTGGAATTAAACCAATTTTTAATAAGAACTTGCCTTTAAGTGTTTTTGAGCTCCTTATATACCAAAACACTAAAACGTATGCAAAATACACTTTATGGTGAAACAGAATAACATTACCAAAAACATGTATTTTGAGTGTTTTTGATCATGTTACCAATAAAAACGCTTAAATACATGCAAAGAACCTTATTTTTGGGAAATGAAAGGACATTACGAGAAACGTGTATTATGAGTGTTTTTAAGTTCATTAAGTACGAAAAGCTAATAGCCACAAATTACACTCCTTATTGAGAAAAAACAAAAAAAATAAATAAAAAAATACAATATTTTTTTTTCATTCTTATTCATCTTCACAGGTAAAGAGATGCCAAAATTCGGGCAAAGTTCAGAAAATTATATGAAATAAGAACATTATCAAAAAAGTTAAATTTAGCTTTTTTTTCGGACTGTTATGTACCAAACCCCTAAAGTGCATGCAAAGCCACCTATATGGGGAAATTAAACGTCTTTGCCAAAAAACTGTCTTATGAGTGTTTTTCAGCATGTTAGGAACCAACACGATAAAACCCAAGAAAGTCAATCTATATGGGAATTCAAAACAAAATTACTGAAAACGTGTCTTTTCGGTGTTTTACGTAGAAAACGCTAAAACGTATACAAACCAACCAAAATGAAGAAATAGAATAACATTACCAAAAAGGTATATTTTGAAAATGGATTGAAAGCACTCTATTTTGGGAAGGAAATGGACATTACGAGAAACGAGTATAATGAGTGTTTTATAGTTTCACAAGAACCACAAGGCAAAAACCGCAAAAACTCGTGTATATAAAGAAGTTTCTTACATTCCAAAATGCTGAAACTCATGAATAAGAATTTTAATTGAGAAACAGAACTATTTTACCAAATGTGAGTATTTTGAGTGTTTTTCACATTCTTAGTTACCAAAACCCCAAATTACATGCGAAACCAGCTTTATGTGGAAAAAAAAATGACATTACCAGAAAAATATCTTTTGAGTGTTTTTGAGCGTGTTAGGCAATAAAGCACTAAAAAGCAAGGCAATCACATTACATTGGAATAAAACCATTTTTTAACAAGAACTTGCCTTTAAGTGTATTTGAGCTCCTTATATACCAAAACACTAAAATGCATGCAAAATACACTTTATGGTGAAACAGAATAACATTACCAAAAACATGTATTATGAGTGTTTTTGATCATGTTACCAATATAAACGCTTAAATACATGCAAAGAACCCTATTTTTGGGAAATGAAAGGACATTACGAGAAACGTGTATTATGAGTGTTTTTAAGTTCATTAAGTACGAAAAAGCTAATAGCAACAAATTACACTCTTTATAGAGAAAAAATGAGTAAATAAATAAAAAAATACGATATTTTTTTTCTTTCTTATTCATCTTTACAGGTAACGAGGTGCCAAAATTCAGGGAAAGTTCAGGAAATTATATGAAATAAGAACATTATCAAAAAAGTTATGTACTGTTATGTACCAAACCCCTTAAGTGCATGCAAAGCCACCTATATGGGGAAATTAAACGTGTTTGCCAGAAAACTGTCTTATGAGTGTTTTTCAGCATGTTAGGAACCAACACGATAAAACCCAAGAAATTCAATCTATATGGGAATCCAAAACAAAATTACTGAAAACGTGTCTTTTCGGTGTTTTACGTAGAAAATGCTAAAACGGATGGAAAACAACCAAAATGAAGAAATAAAATAACATTACCAAAAAGGTATATTTTGAGTGTTTTTTAAATTGTGTATTTTGAGTGTTTTTTCGCATTCTTAGTTACGAAATTGGCAAATTACATGCGAAACTACCTTTATATGGGAAAAAAAAATTACATTACCAGAAAAATGTCTTTTCAGTGTTTTTGAGCGTGATATGCAACAAAGCACTAAAAAGCAGAACAATCACATCACTTGGGAATAAAACAAGCTTTTACGAAGAACATGCCTTTAAGTGTTTTTTAACTCCTTACATACCAAAACGCTAAAACGCATGCAAAACACCCTTTATGGAGAAACAGAGTAACATTACCAAAAATATGTATTTTGAGTGTTTTTGATCATGTTACCTATAAAAACGCTTAAATACTTGTAAAGAACCCTATGTTTGTATAAGAAAAGGACATTACGAAAATCGTGTATTATGAGTGTTTTTAAGTTCCTTAAGTACCAAAAAGCTAAAACTCACAAATAACACATTATAGAGAGAGAGAAAAAAATTGTTATTCATCTTCATAGGTACCGAGATACCAAAATACTGGAAAAATTCAGGGAAATTTTGTAAAAAAGATCATTATAAAAAAATAATTTCAGCATTTTTCCGGAGTTATGTACCAAACACTGAAGTGCATGCAAAGCCACCTATATGGAGAAATTACTCAACTTTACCAGAAACCTGTCTTATGAGTGTTTTTTTCAGCAATTTCAACAATATTACTGAAAACGTGTCTCTTCAGTGATTTACGAAGAAAAACGCTAAAACGGATGCAAACCAACCAATATGAAGAAATAGAATAACATTACCAAAAAGATATATTTTGAGTGTTTTTCAGCTTGTTACCTACAAAAAATGCGAAAATGGATGGAAAGCACTCTATATTGGGAAACAAAAGAACATTACGAGAAACGTGTATAATGAGTGTTTTATAGTTTCACACGAACCACAAGGCAAAAAACGCAAAAAACTCGTGTATATAGAGAAGTTTCTTACATACCAAAATGCTGAAATGCATGAATAACACTTTTAATTGAGAAACAGAACTACCTTACCAAATGTGTGTTTTTTGAGTATTTTTTATATTCTTAGTTACGGAAATCCCAAATTACATGCGAAACTAGCTTTATGTGGGAAAAAAAAAAGATATTACTAGAAAAGTGTCTTTTGAGTGTTTTTGAGCGTTATATGGAACAAAGCACTAAAAAGCAGAACAATCACATTACATGGGAATAAAAACAACTTTTACGAAGAACTTGCCTTTAAGTGTTTTTTTAACTCCTTACATACCAAAACGCTAAAACGCATGCAAAACACCCTTTATGGAGTAACATTACCAAAAACATGTATTTTGAGTGTTTTTGATCATGTTATTTATAAAAACGCTTAAATACATGCAAAGAACCTTAGGTTTGGAAAACGAAAGGACATTAAGAGAAACGTGTATTATGAGTGTTTTTATGTTCCTTAAGTACCAAAAAAGCTAAAACCCACAAATAACACTCTTTATAGAGAAAAAAAATAATAATATAATTTTTTTTTTTTTTTTTGTTATTTATCTTTATAGGTACTAAGTTGCCAAAATTCTGGCAATATTCTTTGGGAATCGAAAACAAAATTACTGAAAACGTATCTTTTCGGTGTTTTACGTAGAAAAACGCTAAAAGGGATGCAAATCAACCAATATGAAGAAATAGAATAACATTACCAAAAAGGTACATTTTAAGTGTTTTTGAGCTTGTTACCTACAAAAAACGCGAAAATGGATGCAAAGCACTCCTTATTGGGAGAGAAAAGGACATAACGAGAAACGTGTATAATGAGCGTCTTATTATTTTTGGGCAAAAGAACTTGTGGTTCACAAGAACCACAACGCAAAAAACGCAAAAATTCGTGTATATAAAGAAGTTTCTTAGACACCAAAATGCTGAAACTCATGAATAACAATCTTAATTGGGAAACAGAACAACATTACCAAATGCGTGTATTTTGAGTGTTTTTTTCACATTCTTAGTTAGCAAAACCCCAAATAGTATGCGAAAGTTTCTTTATGTGGGAATAAAATGACATTACTAGAAGTGTCTTTTGAGTGTTTTTTGAGCGCGTTAGGCAATAAAGCACTAAAAAGCAAGGCAATCATATTACATTGGAATAAAACCAACTTTTACCAAGAACTTGAAATGAAGTGTTTTTCAGCTCCTTACATACCAAATCGCTAAAACGCATGCAAAACACTCCTTTATGCAGAAGCACAATAACATTACCAAAAACAAGTGTTTTTGAGTGTTTTTTATCATTTTACCTATAAAAACGCTTAAATACATGCAAAGATCCCTATATTTGGAAAAGGAAAGGACATTACGAGAAATGTGTATTATGAATGTTTTGAAGTTCTTTAAGAACCAAAACGTTAAAACCTATAAATAACACTCTTTATAGAGAAAAAAAAATAAAATAATAGCATTTTTATTTTTTTGTTATTGATGTTCATAGGTACCAAGACGCCAAAATTCTGCCAAAATTCAGGGAAATTATGTGGAAAAATTATGTGGAAAAAGTTAATTTTACCTTTTTTCAGAGGTATGTACCAAACCATAATGTGTATCCAAAGCCACCTATTTGGGAAAATTTAACGACTTTACAAGAAAAGAAACCTATCTTTTTTTAGTGTTTTTCCGCATGTTAGGCACCAAAACGATAGATAATATGAAAGTCACTCTATATGGAAATCCAAAACAAAATTACTGAAAACGTGTCTTTTAAAAGATTTACGTACAAAAATGCTAAAACGGATGCAAACCAACTAATATGAAAAAATAGAATAACATTACCAGAAAAGTAAATTTTGTGTGTTTTTGAGCTTGTTACATAAAAAAAAGAACTTGCCTTTTAGTGTTTTTGACACGCATTTAGTAAGGTTGTTCTGTTTCTTAATTAATAGTGTTATTCATGAGTTTCAGCATTTTTGTATCTACAAAAATTCTCCATATACACGAGTTTTTCCGTTTTTTGCCTTGTGGTTTTTTTGAACTATAAAACATTCATTATACACTTTTCTTGCAATGTCCCTTTGTTTCCCAATATAGAGTGCTTTGTATCAATTTTTGCGTTTTTTTGTAGGTAACAAGCTCAAAAACACTCAAAATATACATTTCTGGTAATGTTTTTCTGCTTCTTGATATTGGTTGGTTTCATCAGTTTTAGCGTTTTTCTACGTAAAACACTGAGAAGACACGTTTTCAGTGATTTTCTTTTGGATTTCCACAATGAGTGAGTTCCTTATTATTTATCGTTTTGATTCCTAACATGCTGAAAAACACTCAAAAGACAGATTTCTGGTAAGGTCTTTAATTTCCTCAAATGCGAGGCCTTGCATATCTTTTTAGTGTTTTTGAACGTGTTGCGCAATAAAGCACTAAAAGGAAGGGCAATCACATTACATGGGAATAAAGAAAAATTTTACCATTAAGTGTTTTTTGAGCTCCTTACATACCAAAACGCTAAAACGCATGCAAAATACATTTGAAGAAGAAACAGAATAATATTACCAAATCCATGTATTTTGAGTGTTTTTGATCATGTTATCTATAAAAACGCTTAAATACATGCAAAGAACCTTATGTTTGGGAAACGAAAGGACATTACGAGAAACGTGTATTATGAGTGTTTTTTTAAGTTCCTTCAGTACCTAAAAGCTAAAACCCACAAATAACACTCTTTATTTAGAAAAAAAATAATAAACAAAAAATGAAATAAATAGGTTTTTTTTTTTTTGTTAATTATGTTTATAGGTACCGTGATGCCAAAATTCTGCCAAAATTCAGGGAATTTATTTGGAAAAAAGAACAATAACAAAAAAGTTAATTATAGCTTTTTTTTCTGATTGTTATGTACGAAACCCTAAAGTGCTTGCAAAGCCACCTATATAAAGAAGTTAAACGACTTTACCAGAAACCAGCATTTTCAGTGTTTTTCAGCATGTTAGGCACCAAAACGATAAATAATATGGAAGTCAGTCAATATGTGAATCCAAAAGAAAATTACTGAAAACGTGTCTTTTCAGTGTTTTACGTAGAAAAACGTTAAAGCAGATGCAAACCAACCTATATGAAGAAATAGAATAACATTACCAAAAAGATATATTTTGAGTGTTTTTGAGCTTGTTACCTAGAAAAAAAATGCAAAAATGAATGTAAAGCACTCTATAATAGGAAATAAAAGGACATTACGAGAAACGTGTATAATGAGTGTTTTATAGTTTTAAAAGAACCACAAGGCAATAAACGCAAAAACTCGTGTATATAGAGAAATTTCTTGCATAGAAAAAAAAAGATGAAATGCATGAATCGATGCATTTTAATCGATAAACAGAACTACCTTACCAAATTGTGTGTTTTGAGTGTTTTTTTCACATTCTTAGTTACGAAAATGCCAAATTACATGCGAAACTACCTTCATGTGGGAAAAAAAATGACTACCAAAAAAATGTCTTTTTAGTGTTTTTGAGCGTGATATGCAACAAAGCACTAAAAAGCACAACAATCACATTACATGGGAATAAAACCAACTTTTACAAAGAACTTGCCTTTAAGTGTTTTTTAGCTTATTACATACGAAAACGCTAAAATGCATGCAAAACACCTTTTATGGAGAAACAAAATAAGATTACCAAAAACATATATTTTGAGTGTTTTTGATCATGTTATCTATAAAAACGCTCAAATTTTTGTTATTCATCTTCATAGGTACCGAGATGCCAAAATTCTGGAAAAATTCATGGAAATTTTATAAAACAAAAATCATCATAAAAAAATAATATTAGAGTTTTTCCGGAGTTATGTACAAACCTTGAAGTGCAGAAAAATATATATATACACAACTTTACCAGACACCTGTCTTTTGAATGTTTTTCATCAATTTCAAAAATATTACTGAAAACGTTTGTTTCAGTGATTTACGAAGAAAAACGCTAAAACGGATGTAAACCAACTAATATAAAGAAATAGAATAACATTACCAAAAAGATATATTTTGATGTGTTTTTGAGCTTGTTACCTATAAAAAATGCAAAAATGGATGGAAAGCACTTTATATTGGCAAAGAAAAGGACATTACGAGAAACGTGTATGAGTGTTTTATAGTTTGAGAAGAACCACAAGGTAAAAAACTCAAAAACTCATGTACATAAAGAAGTTTCTGACATACCAAAAAGTTGAAAGTCATGAATAACACTTTTAATTTTGAAATAGAAATATCTTATCAAATGTGTGTATTAGAAAAGTTTCTTACACACCAAAATGCTGAAAATCATGAATAACACTTTTAATTAAGAATTAGAACAACCTTACTAAATGCCTGTGTTTTGAGTTTTTTTCACATTCTTAGTTACCAAAACCCCAAATTCCATGCAAAAGTAGCTTTATGTGGGAAAACAAATGATATTACCAGAAAAGTGTCTTTTGAGTGTTTTTGAGCGTGTTAGGCAATAAAGCACAAAAAAGCAAGGCAATCACATTACATGGGAATAAAAACAACTTTTACCAAGAACTTGCCTTTAAGTGTTTTTGAGCTCATTACATACCAAAACGCTAAAATGCATGCAAAACACCTTTTATGGAGAAACAAAATAAGATTATTAAAAACATATATTTTGAGTGTTTTTGATCATGTTATCTATAAAAACGCTCAAATACATGCAAAGAACCTTATGTTTGAGAAACGAAAGGACACTACGAGAAATGTGTATTATAGGTGGTTTTAATTTCCTTAAGTACCAAAAAGTTAAACCCACAAATAAGACTCTTTATTTAGAAAAAAAAAAGTAAGAAAATGAAAAAAATAGGATTTTTTTTTTTATTATTCATCTTCATATGTACCAAGATGCCAAGATTCTGGGAAAATTCAGGACTATTATATGATAAAAGAAAATTATCAAAAAAGTTAGTTTTAGCTTTTTTCGGACTGTTGTGTACCAAACCCTAAAGTACATCCAAAGACTCCTATATGAGTAAATTAAACGATCTTAACAGAAATCTGTTTTTTGAGTGTTTTTCAGCATGTTAGGCACAAAAAAACGATAAATAATAAGGAACTCACTCTATATGAGAATCCAAAACAAAATTGCTGAAATCGTGTTTTTTATGTGTTTTACGTAGAAAAAACGCTAAAACGGATGCAAACCAACCAATATCAAGAAATAGAAAAACATTACCAAAAAGGTATATTTTGAGTGTTTTTGAGCTTGATACCTACAATAAACGCGAAAATTGATGCAAAGCACTCTATATTAGAAAACAAAAGGACTTTGCAAGAAAAGTATATAATAAGTCTTTTTTATAGTTCAAAAGAACCAAAAGGCAAAAAACACAAAAACTCGTGTATATGGAGAAGGTTCCTAGATACTAAAATGCTGAAACTCATGAATAACACTCTTAATTGAGAAACAGAACAACCTTACTAAATGTGAGTATTTTGAGTGCTTTTCACATTCTTACTTAGCAAAACCCCAAATTGCATGCTAAATAACCTTTTATGCGAGAAAAAAATGACATTACCAGAAAAGTGTCTTTTAAGTGTTTCTGAGCGTGATAGGCAATAATGCACTAAAAAGCAGGGCAATCATATTACATTGGAATAACACCAATTTATACCAAAAACTTGCGTTTAAGTGTTTTTGAGCTCCTTATATACCAAACTGCTAAAACGCATGCAAAACAAACTTTATGGAGAAACAGAACAACATTACCAAAAAATTGTATTTTGAATGTTTTTGATCATGTTATCTATAAAAACGCTTAAATACATGCAAAGAACATTATGTTTGGGAAACAAAAGGACATTACGAGAAACTTGTATTATGAGTGTTTTTTTTTATTTCCTTAAGTACCAAAAAGCTAAAACCCAAAAATAAAACTGAATATTTAGAAAATAAAAAATAAAAAAATAAAAAAATAGGAATATTTATTTATTTATTTATTTTTTTTGTTATTCATATTCATAAGTACCGAGATACCAAAATTCTGGCAATAAAAGAATATTATCAAAAAAGTTAATTTCAGCTTTTTTTTCGGACTGTTATGTACCAAACCGTAAAGTGCATGCAAAGCCTCCTTTAATAGGAAATTAAACGACCTTACCTGTGTTTTGAGTGTTTTTTAGCATGTTAGGCACCAAAACGATAAATAATAAGGAACTCACTCTATATGGAAATCCAAAACAAAGTTACTGAAAACGTGTCTTCTCAGTGTTTTACGTAGAAAAACGCTAAAATAGATGCAAAGCAACCAATATCATGAAATTGAAAAACGTTACTAAAAAGATATATTTTGAGTGTTTTTCAGCTTGTTACCTACAAAATACGCGAAAATTGATGCAAAGCACTTTTTATTGGGAAACAAAAGGACATTGCAAGAAAAGTGTATAATGAGTGTTTTATAGTTCAAAAGAACCACAAATCAAAAAACGCAAAATCTCGTGTATATGGAGAGATTTCCTAGATACAAAAATGCTAAAACTCATGTATAACATTCTTAATTGAGAAACAGAACAACTTTAACAAATGCGTGTATTTTGAGTGCTTTTCATATTCTTAGTTACCAAAATCGAAAATGCATGCGAAAATAGATTTGTGGTAAAAAAAAAGACCTTACCAGAAAAATGTCTTTTGAGTGTTTTTGAGCGTCATAGGCAATAAAGCACTAAAAAGGAGGGCAATCACATTACATTGGAGGAAAACGCATTTTTACAAAGAACTTGCCTTTAAGTATTTTTGAGCTCCTTATATACCAAAACACTAAAACGCATGCAAATAACACTCTTTATTGAGAAACAATAAATAAAAAAAAATACAATATTTTTTTTCTTTCGAATTCATATTCACAGGTACCGAAATGCCAAATTTTGACCAAAATTCAGGAAATTATGTGAAATAAGATCATTATCAAAAAAGTTATATTTAGTTTTTTTTTCGGACTGTTATGTACCAAACCCCTAAAGTGCATTTAAAGCGACCTATATGGGGAAATTAAACGACTTTGCCAGAAAACGGTCTTATGAGTGTTTTTCAGCATGTTAGGAACCAACACGATAAATAACATGGAAGTCAATCTATATGGGAATCCAAAACAAAATTACTAAAAACGTGTCTTTTCGGTGTTTTACGTAGAAAAACGCTAAAACGGATGCAAACCATCCAATATGACGTAATAAAATGACATTACCAAAAAGCGAAAATGGATGGAAAGCACTCTATATTGGGAAGCAAAAGGACATTACGAGAAACGTGTATAATGAGTGTTTTATAGTTTCACAAGAACTACAAGGCAAAAAACGCAAAAACTCTTGTATATAGAGAAGTTTCTTACATTCCAAAATGCTGAAAATCTGGAACAACACTCTTAATTGAGAAACGGAACACTCTTACTAAATGCGTGTAACTTGCATGCTTTTCACATTCTTGGTTACCAAAACCCCAAATTGCATGCGAAACCAGCTTTATGTGGGAAAAAATGACATTACCAGAAAAATGTCTTTTAAGTGTTTTTCAGCGTGTTAGGCAATGAAGCACTAAAAAGCAGGGCAATCACATTACATTGGAATAAAACCAATTTTTAACAAGAACTTGCCTTTAAGTGTAACCTGAGCTCCTTATATACCAAAACACAAAAAATGCATGGAAAATACACTTTATGGTGAAACAGAATAACATTACCAAAAACATGAATTTTTAGTGTTTTTGATCATGTTACCAATAAAAACGCTTAAATACATGCAAAAAACGCTATTTTTGGGAAATGAAAGGACATTACGAGAAACGTGTATTATGAGTGTTTTTAAGTTCATTAAGTACGAAAAAGTTATTAGCCACAAATTACACTCTTTATTGAGAAAAAAATAAATAAATAAAAAAAAATACGATATTTTTTTTTCATTCTTATTCATCTTCACAGGTAACGAGATGCCAAAATTCGTGATAGGCAATAAAGCAATAAAAAGTAGGGCAATCACTTTTCATTGGAATAAAACCAATTTTTTACCAAGAACTTGCCTTTAAATGTTTTTGAGCTCCTTATATACCAAACCGCTAAAACGTATGCAAAACAAACTTTATGGAGAAACAGAATAACATTACCAAAAACATATAATTTGGGTGTTTTTATCATGTTATCTATAAAAACGCTTAAATACATGCAAAGAACATTATGTTTGGGAAACAAAAGGACATTACGAGAAACGTGTATTATGAGTGTTTTTTTTTAAGTTCCTTAAGTACAAAAAAGCTAAAACCTACAAATAACACTCTTTAGAAAAAAAATGGTAATTTTTTTTCATCTTCATAGGTACCGAGATGCCAAAATTCTGGGGAAATTCAGGAAAGTTATATGAACAAAAGAATATTATCAAAAAATTTAATTTTAGCTTTTTATTCGGACTGTTATGTACCAAAACCTAAAGTGCATGCAATGTCTCCTATATGAGGAAATTCAACGACCTTACCAGAAATCTGTCTTTTGGGTGTTTTTCAGCATGTTAGGCACTAAAACGATAAATAATAAGGAACTCACTCTATATGGGAATTCAAAACAAAATTACTGAAAATGTATTTTCTCAGTGTTTTACATAGAAAAACGCAAAAACTCGTGTATATAAAGAAGAATTGAGAAACAGAACAACCTTAGTAAATGCGTGTATTTTGAGTGTTTTTCATATTCCTAGTTAGCAATACCCAAAATAGCATGCAAAATTAGCTTTATGAAGGAAAATAATGAAATGATCAGAAGTGTCTTTTAATTGTTTTTGAGCGTGTTAGGCAATGAAGTACTAAAAAGCAGGGCAATCACATTACATGGGAATAAAACCAACTCTTGCCAAGAACTTGCCAATATGTGTTTTTGAGCTCTTTACATACCAAACCGCTAAAACGCATGGAAAACAAACTTTATGGAGAAATAAAATAACATTACCAAAAACATGTTTTTTGAGTGTTTTTGATAATGTTATCTATAAAAACGCTTAAATACATGCAAAAGAAACTTATGTTTGGGAAACGTAAGGACATGACGAGAAACGTGTATTATGAGTGTTTTTAAGTTCCTTAACTACCAAAAAGCTAAAATCGACAAATAACATAATATATATATATATATATATATATATATATATATATATATATATATATATATATATATATATATATATATATATATATATATATATATATATATATATATATATATATATATATTAAAAAAATGTGTCGAGTGTTTTTCAGCTTACGTACTAAAACGGTAAAACGCATGGAAAACACTGTTTGTGGAGAAAAAAAAATACCAACAATGTGTATTTTGAGTTATCAGCGTTGTAAGTAGTAAAACGCCAAAATGCATGCAGAGCGCCTATATGAAGTAACGAAACGACATTTCTAAAAACGTGTCATTCAGGTATTTTTTTTTTTTTTTAGGGTATTAGGCACCAAAACGTTAAAAAAAAAACATCGAAAATACCCTATATAGGAAAATGAAACAACTTCAACAAAATCGAGTGCTTTGTGTGCTTTTGAGCTTCTTACGTAACAAAACGATAACTAAACTAAAGAAAAACATGTGTTTGAGTGTTTTTGAGCTTGTTAGATAAGTAATCGCCAAAATGCATGCAAAGTTTCAGATATGGAGAAAAGAAAAGATATTAACGCTTTTTTTCAGCTTCTTATGTAACGAAACGCTAAAACACGTAAATAGCATTCTATATGAAGAAACAGATCATCATTACGAAAAACGTGTATTATGGGTGCTTTTCCCCATGTTAGGGACCAAAACGCCAAAATACATATAAAGCATCCTATATGAAGAAACAGAACGACATGATCACAAACATGTATTATGAATATTTTTGAGTTTGTGAGTTATCAAAACGCCAAAGTACATGCAAAGCACCCTATAGAAGAAGAAAAAAAAATAATACCAAAAACATATCTTTTGAGTGTTTTTCAGCTTCGTACGTACCGAAACTGTAAAAGGGATTGAAAACGCACTTTACTGAGAAATAGAACATTAAAAAAAAACGTGTGTTTTAAGTGTTTTTAAGTTAGGTACCAAAACGACAGAATGCATGTAGAATACCTTGTCTGGAGTAACTAAAAGATAGTACCTGCAACGTGCCATTTGGAAATTTTCGAGCAAATTAGGCAACAAAAAGCTAAAAAGCATGGAAATAGCTCTATATGAGATAAGAAAACAACATTGTCAAAAACGTTTCTTTTTAGTGTTTTTGAGAGTACAAAACACTAAAATGTGAGCAAAGAAACATTTATGGGAAATTTTAGCAAAAAATTCTTATTTCAGTCTTCTAACTTGTTTGGTACCCATATTGCCCCATAAACCCCATATTGCATGCAAAGGAGGAAACGAAACGATATTAACAGAAACGTGTATTATGAGTGTTTTTATTTATTTATTTTTTTTATGTACCAAAACACTAAAAACGTGAATATTATTCTATATGAGGGAAAAAAAAAAAAAAACATTAACAAAACCAGTAGCAAAACATCACCAGAAACTTGTCATTTAGGTGTTTTGAGCATATTAGGCAGCAAAACGCTTAAAAAACAAGGAAAACACCCTATATGGGAAAACGAGATAACCTTAACAAAATCGAGTGTTTTTGAGCTTCTTACGTAACAAAACGATAAAAGATGTCCGAAACAATATTAGCAAAAACGTATGTTCTGAAATTTTTTTAGCTTGTTAGGTAACAAAACGCCAAAATGTATTCAAATTACCTTATATAGGTAAATGAAACGATATTAACATAAAGGTGTATTATGTCTTTTTCAGCTGCATAGATACCAAAACTCTAAAACACGTAAATAATACTATATTTGCAGAAACAAAACAACATTACCAAAAGCGTACTTTATGAGTTTTTTTCCCCATGATAGGTACCAAAACGCCTAAAAGCATAGTGAACACCATACATAAAGAAACAGACCAACATTACGAAAAACTTGTATGCTGAGTGTTTTTGAGCTTGTTAGATACAAAAACACAAAAGTGCACGCAAGACAACCTGTATAGGAAAAGCAATCAATATTAACAAAAACTTGTCTTTTGAGTGTTTTTCAGTTTCTTACGTACTAAAACTTTAAAACGCATTAAAAACACCCTTTATGGAGAAAGAGGACATTACTATAAACGTGTTTTTTGAGAATCTTCCCGATCATTAGCTACCAAAACGCCAAAATGCAGACAGCACACTATTTGATGTAAAGAAATTATATTACCGGAAACGTGTCATTTCAGTGTTTTGAGCATAATAGAAACCAACCCCAACAAAAAAAAATATATACATATATAATATCGAAAACGTGTCTTTTGAATGTTTTTGAGCTTCTTACGTACCAAATTTCTAAAAAGCGTGCAAAACATCCTTTATGGTGAAATAGAACATTACCAAAAATGTGTGTTTTGAGTCTTTTTCAGCTTGTTTGGTTACGAAAACGCCAAAATGCACACAAATTAACGGACATTGACAAACTAAAAGTTATTAAGAAAAAATATTATTATGAGTGTTTTTTTTAACTTATGTACAAAAACACTAAAACACGTGAATATCACTCTATATGGAGAAAAAAAGCATTAACCAAAAATATGGGTGTTTTCCTCATGTTAGGTACGACAATCTACACAGAATACCATATATAAAAAACAGAAAAACATTACCAAAAACGTATATTATAAGTGTTTTTGAGCTTCTTAGGTAATAAAATACTGAAACACGTGAATATTACATATATTAAGGCGTTTTGGTTTCTAAAAAGCTGGAAAACGCTTAAATCATACGTTTTTGGTAATGTCTCCCGATAAAGGCTATTTATCGTTTTAGCATTTTGGAACGTAAGAAGCTCAAAAACACTCAAAAGACACCATTTTGATAATGTTGTTTTGATTTCTATATAGAATGTCTTCCATGCTCTTTAGAGTTTTGGTGCTAACGTTGAAAAGCACCAAAATAAAACGAAATGGATGAATTTTTGCGTGTCGGTACGTAATAAGCTTAAAAACATTCAAAATACACGTTTTTGGCAATAATATTTTGTTTCTCCATGAAGTTTCTTTTCCCTGCATTTTAGTGTTTTGGTACGTAAACAGCTGAAAACATTGAAAAGACACGTTTTGTTTCTCCCGTATAGCTTACTTTGCATGCACTTTGGCGTTTTCGAAAACACTACTAATACATGTTTTTGTACCCTATATGAGGAAAGGAAACGCGATTTCCAGAAAAGTGCCTCTGTAATGTTTATTGTCGTGCTAGGCACCAAAACGCTAAAAAGCATGTATTTTGAGTGTTTTTGATCATATTTCCAATAAAAACGCTTAAATAACATTACCAGAAAAATGTCTTTTAAGTGTTTTTGAGCGTGATATGTAACAAAGCACTAAAAAGCAGAAAAATCACATAACTTGGGTATAAAACCAATCTTTACGAAGAACTTGCCTTTAAGTGTTTTTTTTTTAACTCCTTACATACCAAAACGCAAAAACGCATGTAAAACACCCTTTAGGGAGAAACAGAATAACATTACCAAATATATGTATTTTGATTTTGATTGATTTTGAGGTTTTTGGTAACTAAGAATGTGAAAAGCACTCAAAATACACGCATTTAGTAAGGTTATTCTGTTTCTCAATTAAGAGTGTTATTCATGAGTTTCAGCATTTTGGTATCTAAGAAATCTCTCCATATACACGAGTTTTTGCGTTGTTTGCTTTGTGGTTCTTTTGAACAATAAAACTCTCATTATACACTTTTCTTGCAATGTCCTTTAGTTTCCCAATATAGAGTACTTTGCATCAATTTTCGCGTTTTTGTAGGTAAAAAGCTCAAAAACACTCAAAATATACATTTTTGGTAACATTTTTCTATTTCTTGATATTGGTTGGTTTGCATCCGTTTTAACGTTTTTCTACGTAAAACACTGAGAAGACACGTTTTTAGTAACTTTGTTTTGGATTCCCATATAGAGTGAGATCCTTATTATTTATCGTTTTGCCCTGCTTTATTGCTTTATTGCCTAACACGCTCAAAAACACTCAAACACACTTTTCTGGTAATGTCATTTTTTTCCCACATAAAGCTAATTTCGCATGGAATTTGGGGTTTTGGTAACTAAGAATGCAAAAAAAAAACACTCAAAATACACGCATTTAGAAAAGTTGTTCTGTTTCTTGATTAAGAATATTATTAGTATTTTCGTATCTTAGAAACTTCTCCATACAGTCGAGTTTTTGCGTTTTTTGCCTTGTGATTCTGGTGAACTATAAAACACTCATTATACGCGTTTCTCATTATATCCTTTTTTTTCCTTATATAGAGTGCTTTGCATCCATTTTCGATTTTCTTTTTATGTAACAAACTCAAAAACACACAAAATATACTTTTTTGGTAATGTTATTGTATTCCTTCATATTGGTTGGTTTGCCTCCGTTTAGCGTTTTTCTACGTAAATCTTTTAAAAGACACGTTTCCAGTAATTTTGTTTTCGATTTCCATATAGAGTGACTTTCATATTGTTTATCGTTTTGGTGCCTAATGTGCTTTTTGGTGCCTTTTCCTTCCCAATATAGAGTGCTTTCCATCCTTTTTCGTGTTTTTTGTAGGTAACAATTTCAAAAACACTCAAAATATACCTTTTTGGTAATATTATTCTATTTCTTAATTTTTTATTAGTTTGCATCCGTTTTAGCGTTTTGTACGTAAAACACCGAAAAGACACGTTTTCAGTAATTTTGTTTTAGATTCTCATATAGATTGACTTCCTTGGGTTTTATCATGTTGGTTCCTAACATGCTGAAAAACACTCATAAGACAGTTTTCTGGCAAAGACGTTTAATTTCCCTATATAGGTGGCTTTGCATGCACTCTAGGGGTTTGGTACATAACAATCCGAAAAAAAAGTTAAATTTAACTTTTTTTATAATGTTCTTATTTTATATAATTTCCTGCACTTTGCCCGAATTTTGGCACCTCGTTACCTGTGAAGATGAATAAGAATGAAAAAAAATCGTATTTTTTTATTTATTGTTTTTTTTTCTCAATAAAGAGTGTAATTTGTGGCTTTTAGCTTTCTCGTACTTAATGAACTTAAAAACACTCATAATACACGTTTCTCGTAATGTCCTCAAAATACATGTTTTTGGTAATGTTATTCTGTTTCACCATCAAGTGTATTTTGCATGCATTTTAGTGTTTTGGTATATAAGGAGCTCAAATACACTTAAAGGCAAGTTCTTGTTAAAAATTGGTTTTATTCCAATGTAATGTGATTGCCTTGCCTTTTAGTGCTTTATTGCTTAACACGCTCAAAAACACTCAAAAGACATTTTTCTGGTAATGTCATTTTTTTCCCACAAAAAGCTGGATTCGCATGTAATTTGGGGTTTTGGTAACTAAGGACGTGAAAAGCACTCAAAATACACGCATTTAGTAATTTTGTTCTGTTTCTCAATTAAGAGTGTTGTTCCAGAGTTTCAGCATTTTGGAATGTAAGAAACTTTAATTAAACTTTTAATTAAGAATTAGAACAACCTTACTAAATGCCTGTGTTTTGAGTTTTTTTCACATTCTTAGTTACCAAAACCCCAAATTCCATGCAAAAGTAGCTTTATGTGGGAAAACAAATGATATTACCAGAAAAGTGTCTTTTGAGTGTTTTTGAGCGTGTTAGGCAATAAAGCACAAAAAAGCAAGGCAATCACATTACATGGGAATAAAAACAACTTTTACCAAGAACTTGCCTTTAAGTGTTTTTGAGCTCATTACATACCAAAACGCTAAAATGCATGCAAAACACCTTTTATGGAGAAACAAAATAAGATTATTAAAAACATATATTTTGAGTGTTTTTGATCATGTTATCTATAAAAACGCTCAAATACATGCAAAGAACCTTATGTTTGAGAAACGAAAGGACACTACGAGAAATGTGTATTATAGGTGGTTTTAATTTCCTTAAGTACCAAAAAGTTAAACCCACAAATAAGACTCTTTATTTAGAAAAAAAAAAGTAAGAAAATGAAAAAAATAGGATTTTTTTTTTTATTATTCATCTTCATATGTACCAAGATGCCAAAATTCTGGGAAAATTCAGGACTATTATATGATAAAAGAAAATTATCAAAAAAGTTAGTTTTAGCTTTTTTCGGACTGTTGTGTACCAAACCCTAAAGTACATCCAAAGACTCCTATATGAGTAAATTAAACGATCTTAACAGAAATCTGTTTTTTGAGTGTTTTTCAGCATGTTAGGCACAAAAAAACGATAAATAATAAGGAACTCACTCTATATGAGAATCCAAAACAAAATTGCTGAAATCGTGTTTTTTATGTGTTTTACGTAGAAAAAACGCTAAAACGGATGCAAACCAACCAATATCAAGAAATAGAAAAACATTACCAAAAAGGTATATTTTGAGTGTTTTTGAGCTTGATACCTACAATAAACGCGAAAATTGATGCAAAGCACTCTATATTAGAAAACAAAAGGACTTTGCAAGAAAAGTATATAATAAGTCTTTTTTATAGTTCAAAAGAACCAAAAGGCAAAAAACACAAAAACTCGTGTATATGGAGAAGGTTCCTAGATACTAAAATGCTGAAACTCATGAATAACACTCTTAATTGAGAAACAGAACAACCTTACTAAATGTGAGTATTTTGAGTGCTTTTCACATTCTTACTTAGCAAAACCCCAAATTGCATGCTAAATAACCTTTTATGCGAGAAAAAAATGACATTACCAGAAAAGTGTCTTTTAAGTGTTTCTGAGCGTGATAGGCAATAATGCACTAAAAAGCAGGGCAATCATATTACATTGGAATAACACCAATTTATACCAAAAACTTGCGTTTAAGTGTTTTTGAGCTCCTTATATACCAAACTGCTAAAACGCATGCAAAACAAACTTTATGGAGAAACAGAACAACATTACCAAAAAATTGTATTTTGAATGTTTTTGATCATGTTATCTATAAAAACGCTTAAATACATGCAAAGAACATTATGTTTGGGAAACAAAAGGACATTACGAGAAACTTGTATTATGAGTGTTTTTTTTTTATTTCCTTAAGTACCAAAAAGCTAAAACCCAAAAATAAAACTGAATATTTAGAAAATAAAAAATAAAAAAATAAAAAAATAGGAATATTTATTTATTTATTTATTTTTTTTGTTATTCATATTCATAAGTACCGAGATACCAAAATTCTGGCAATAAAAGAATATTATCAAAAAAGTTAATTTCAGCTTTTTTTTCGGACTGTTATGTACCAAACCGTAAAGTGCATGCAAAGCCTCCTTTAATAGGAAATTAAACGACCTTACCTGTGTTTTGAGTGTTTTTTAGCATGTTAGGCACCAAAACGATAAATAATAAGGAACTCACTCTATATGGAAATCCAAAACAAAGTTACTGAAAACGTGTCTTCTCAGTGTTTTACGTAGAAAAACGCTAAAATAGATGCAAAGCAACCAATATCATGAAATTGAAAAACGTTACTAAAAAGATATATTTTGAGTGTTTTTCAGCTTGTTACCTACAAAATACGCGAAAATTGATGCAAAGCACTTTTTATTGGGAAACAAAAGGACATTGCAAGAAAAGTGTATAATGAGTGTTTTATAGTTCAAAAGAACCACAAATCAAAAAACGCAAAATCTCGTGTATATGGAGAGATTTCCTAGATACAAAAATGCTAAAACTCATGTATAACATTCTTAATTGAGAAACAGAACAACTTTAACAAATGCGTGTATTTTGAGTGCTTTTCATATTCTTAGTTACCAAAATCGAAAATGCATGCGAAAATAGATTTGTGGTAAAAAAAAAGACCTTACCAGAAAAATGTCTTTTGAGTGTTTTTGAGCGTCATAGGCAATAAAGCACTAAAAAGGAGGGCAATCACATTACATTGGAGGAAAACGCATTTTTACAAAGAACTTGCCTTTAAGTATTTTTGAGCTCCTTATATACCAAAACACTAAAACGCATGCAAATAACACTCTTTATTGAGAAACAATAAATAAAAAAAAATACAATATTTTTTTTCTTTCGAATTCATATTCACAGGTACCGAAATGCCAAATTTTGACCAAAATTCAGGAAATTATGTGAAATAAGATCATTATCAAAAAAGTTATATTTAGTTTTTTTTTCGGACTGTTATGTACCAAACCCCTAAAGTGCATTTAAAGCGACCTATATGGGGAAATTAAACGACTTTGCCAGAAAACGGTCTTATGAGTGTTTTTCAGCATGTTAGGAACCAACACGATAAATAACATGGAAGTCAATCTATATGGGAATCCAAAACAAAATTACTAAAAACGTGTCTTTTCGGTGTTTTACGTAGAAAAACGCTAAAACGGATGCAAACCATCCAATATGACGTAATAAAATGACATTACCAAAAAGCGAAAATGGATGGAAAGCACTCTATATTGGGAAGCAAAAGGACATTACGAGAAACGTGTATAATGAGTGTTTTATAGTTTCACAAGAACTACAAGGCAAAAAACGCAAAAACTCTTGTATATAGAGAAGTTTCTTACATTCCAAAATGCTGAAAATCTGGAACAACACTCTTAATTGAGAAACGGAACACTCTTACTAAATGCGTGTAACTTGCATGCTTTTCACATTCTTGGTTACCAAAACCCCAAATTGCATGCGAAACCAGCTTTATGTGGGAAAAAATGACATTACCAGAAAAATGTCTTTTAAGTGTTTTTCAGCGTGTTAGGCAATGAAGCACTAAAAAGCAGGGCAATCACATTACATTGGAATAAAACCAATTTTTAACAAGAACTTGCCTTTAAGTGTAACCTGAGCTCCTTATATACCAAAACACAAAAAATGCATGGAAAATACACTTTATGGTGAAACAGAATAACATTACCAAAAACATGAATTTTTAGTGTTTTTGATCATGTTACCAATAAAAACGCTTAAATACATGCAAAAAACGCTATTTTTGGGAAATGAAAGGACATTACGAGAAACGTGTATTATGAGTGTTTTTAAGTTCATTAAGTACGAAAAAGCTATTAGCCACAAATTACACTCTTTATTGAGAAAAAAATAAATAAATAAAAAAAAATACGATATTTTTTTTTCATTCTTATTCATCTTCACAGGTAACGAGATGCCAAAATTCGTGATAGGCAATAAAGCAATAAAAAGTAGGGCAATCACTTTTCATTGGAATAAAACCAATTTTTTACCAAGAACTTGCCTTTAAATGTTTTTGAGCTCCTTATATACCAAACCGCTAAAACGTATGCAAAACAAACTTTATGGAGAAACAGAATAACATTACCAAAAACATATAATTTGGGTGTTTTTATCATGTTATCTATAAAAACGCTTAAATACATGCAAAGAACATTATGTTTGGGAAACAAAAGGACATTACGAGAAACGTGTATTATGAGTGTTTTTTTTTAAGTTCCTTAAGTACAAAAAAGCTAAAACCTACAAATAACACTCTTTAGAAAAAAAATGGTAATTTTTTTTCATCTTCATAGGTACCGAGATGCCAAAATTCTGGGGAAATTCAGGAAAGTTATATGAACAAAAGAATATTATCAAAAAATTTAATTTTAGCTTTTTATTCGGACTGTTATGTACCAAAACCTAAAGTGCATGCAATGTCTCCTATATGAGGAAATTCAACGACCTTACCAGAAATCTGTCTTTTGGGTGTTTTTCAGCATGTTAGGCACTAAAACGATAAATAATAAGGAACTCACTCTATATGGGAATTCAAAACAAAATTACTGAAAATGTATTTTCTCAGTGTTTTACATAGAAAAACGCAAAAACTCGTGTATATAAAGAAGAATTGAGAAACAGAACAACCTTAGTAAATGCGTGTATTTTGAGTGTTTTTCATATTCCTAGTTAGCAATACCCAAAATAGCATGCAAAATTAGCTTTATGAAGGAAAATAATGAAATGATCAGAAGTGTCTTTTAATTGTTTTGAGCGTGTTAGGCAATGAAGTACTAAAAAGCAGGGCAATCACATTACATGGGAATAAAACCAACTCTTGCCAAGAACTTGCCAATATGTGTTTTTGAGCTCTTTACATACCAAACCGCTAAAACGCATGGAAAACAAACTTTATGGAGAAATAAAATAACATTACCAAAAACATGTTTTTTGAGTGTTTTTGATAATGTTATCTATAAAAACGCTTAAATACATGCAAAAGAAACTTATGTTTGGGAAACGTAAGGACATGACGAGAAACGTGTATTATGAGTGTTTTTAAGTTCCTTAACTACCAAAAAGCTAAAATCGACAAATAACATAATAATATATATATATATATATATATATATATATATATATATATATATATATATATATATATATATATATATATATATATATATATATATATATATATATATATATATATATATATTAAAAAAATGTGTCGAGTGTTTTTCAGCTTACGTACTAAAACGGTAAAACGCATGGAAAACACTGTTTGTGGAGAAAAAAAAATACCAACAATGTGTATTTTGAGTTATCAGCGTTGTAAGTAGTAAAACGCCAAAATGCATGCAGAGCGCCTATATGAAGTAACGAAACGACATTTCTAAAAACGTGTCATTCAGGTATTTTTTTTTTTTTTTAGGGTATTAGGCACCAAAACGTTAAAAAAAAAAACATCGAAAATACCCTATATAGGAAAATGAAACAACTTCAACAAAATCGAGTGCTTTGTGTGCTTTTGAGCTTCTTACGTAACAAAACGATAACTAAACTAAAGAAAAACATGTGTTTGAGTGTTTTTGAGCTTGTTAGATAAGTAATCGCCAAAATGCATGCAAAGTTTCAGATATGGAGAAAAGAAAAGATATTAACGCTTTTTTTCAGCTTCTTATGTAACGAAACGCTAAAACACGTAAATAGCATTCTATATGAAGAAACAGATCATCATTACGAAAAACGTGTATTATGGGTGCTTTTCCCCATGTTAGGGACCAAAACGCCAAAATACATATAAAGCATCCTATATGAAGAAACAGAACGACATGATCACAAACATGTATTATGAATATTTTTGAGTTTGTGAGTTATCAAAACGCCAAAGTACATGCAAAGCACCCTATAGAAGAAGAAAAAAAAATAATACCAAAAACATATCTTTTGAGTGTTTTTCAGCTTCGTACGTACCGAAACTGTAAAAGGGATTGAAAACGCACTTTACTGAGAAATAGAACATTAAAAAAAAACGTGTGTTTTAAGTGTTTTTAAGTTAGGTACCAAAACGACAGAATGCATGTAGAATACCTTGTCTGGAGTAACTAAAAGATAGTACCTGCAACGTGCCATTTGGAAATTTTCGAGCAAATTAGGCAACAAAAAGCTAAAAAGCATGGAAATAGCTCTATATGAGATAAGAAAACAACATTGTCAAAAACGTTTCTTTTTAGTGTTTTTGAGAGTACAAAACACTAAAATGTGAGCAAAGAAACATTTATGGGAAATTTTAGCAAAAAATTCTTATTTCAGTCTTCTAACTTGTTTGGTACCCATATTGCCCCATAAACCCCATATTGCATGCAAAGGAGGAAACGAAACGATATTAACAGAAACGTGTATTATGAGTGTTTTTATTTATTTATTTTTTTTATGTACCAAAACACTAAAAACGTGAATATTATTCTATATGAGGGAAAAAAAAAAAAAAACATTAACAAAACCAGTAGCAAAACATCACCAGAAACTTGTCATTTAGGTGTTTTGAGCATATTAGGCAGCAAAACGCTTAAAAAACAAGGAAAACACCCTATATGGGAAAACGAGATAACCTTAACAAAATCGAGTGTTTTTGAGCTTCTTACGTAACAAAACGATAAAAGATGTCCGAAACAATATTAGCAAAAACGTATGTTCTGAAATTTTTTTAGCTTGTTAGGTAACAAAACGCCAAAATGTATTCAAATTACCTTATATAGGTAAATGAAACGATATTAACATAAAGGTGTATTATGTCTTTTTCAGCTGCATAGATACCAAAACTCTAAAACACGTAAATAATACTATATTTGCAGAAACAAAACAACATTACCAAAAGCGTACTTTATGAGTTTTTTTCCCCATGATAGGTACCAAAACGCCTAAAAGCATAGTGAACACCATACATAAAGAAACAGACCAACATTACGAAAAACTTGTATGCTGAGTGTTTTTGAGCTTGTTAGATACAAAAACACAAAAGTGCACGCAAGACAACCTGTATAGGAAAAGCAATCAATATTAACAAAAACTTGTCTTTTGAGTGTTTTTCAGTTTCTTACGTACTAAAACTTTAAAACGCATTAAAAACACCCTTTATGGAGAAAGAGGACATTACTATAAACGTGTTTTTTGAGAATCTTCCCGATCATTAGCTACCAAAACGCCAAAATGCAGACAGCACACTATTTGATGTAAAGAAATTATATTACCGGAAACGTGTCATTTCAGTGTTTTGAGCATAATAGAAACCAACCCCAACAAAAAAAAATATATACATATATAATATCGAAAACGTGTCTTTTGAATGTTTTTGAGCTTCTTACGTACCAAATTTCTAAAAAGCGTGCAAAACATCCTTTATGGTGAAATAGAACATTACCAAAAATGTGTGTTTTGAGTCTTTTTCAGCTTGTTTGGTTACGAAAACGCCAAAATGCACACAAATTAACGGACATTGACAAACTAAAAGTTATTAAGAAAAAATATTATTATGAGTGTTTTTTTTAACTTATGTACAAAAACACTAAAACACGTGAATATCACTCTATATGGAGAAAAAAAGCATTAACCAAAAATATGGGTGTTTTCCTCATGTTAGGTACGACAATCTACACAGAATACCATATATAAAAAACAGAAAAACATTACCAAAAACGTATATTATAAGTGTTTTTGAGCTTCTTAGGTAATAAAATACTGAAACACGTGAATATTACATATATTAAGGCGTTTTGGTTTCTAAAAAGCTGGAAAACGCTTAAATCATACGTTTTTGGTAATGTCTCCCGATAAAGGCTATTTATCGTTTTAGCATTTTGGAACGTAAGAAGCTCAAAAACACTCAAAAGACACCATTTTGATAATGTTGTTTTGATTTCTATATAGAATGTCTTCCATGCTCTTTAGAGTTTTGGTGCTAACGTTGAAAAGCACCAAAATAAAACGAAATGGATGAATTTTTGCGTGTCGGTACGTAATAAGCTTAAAAACATTCAAAATACACGTTTTTGGCAATAATATTTTGTTTCTCCATGAAGTTTCTTTTCCCTGCATTTTAGTGTTTTGGTACGTAAACAGCTGAAAACATTGAAAAGACACGTTTTGTTTCTCCCGTATAGCTTACTTTGCATGCACTTTGGCGTTTTCGAAAACACTACTAATACATGTTTTTGTACCCTATATGAGGAAAGGAAACGCGATTTCCAGAAAAGTGCCTCTGTAATGTTTATTGTCGTGCTAGGCACCAAAACGCTAAAAAGCATGTATTTTGAGTGTTTTTGATCATATTTCCAATAAAAACGCTTAAATAACATTACCAGAAAAATGTCTTTTAAGTGTTTTTGAGCGTGATATGTAACAAAGCACTAAAAAGCAGAAAAATCACATAACTTGGGTATAAAACCAATCTTTACGAAGAACTTGCCTTTAAGTGTTTTTTTTTTAACTCCTTACATACCAAAACGCAAAAACGCATGTAAAACACCCTTTAGGGAGAAACAGAATAACATTACCAAATATATGTATTTTGATTTTGATTGATTTTGAGGTTTTTGGTAACTAAGAATGTGAAAAGCACTCAAAATACACGCATTTAGTAAGGTTATTCTGTTTCTCAATTAAGAGTGTTATTCATGAGTTTCAGCATTTTGGTATCTAAGAAATCTCTCCATATACACGAGTTTTTGCGTTGTTTGCTTTGTGGTTCTTTTGAACAATAAAACTCTCATTATACACTTTTCTTGCAATGTCCTTTAGTTTCCCAATATAGAGTACTTTGCATCAATTTTCGCGTTTTTGTAGGTAAAAAGCTCAAAAACACTCAAAATATACATTTTTGGTAACATTTTTCTATTTCTTGATATTGGTTGGTTTGCATCCGTTTTAACGTTTTTCTACGTAAAACACTGAGAAGACACGTTTTTAGTAACTTTGTTTTGGATTCCCATATAGAGTGAGATCCTTATTATTTATCGTTTTGCCCTGCTTTATTGCTTTATTGCCTAACACGCTCAAAAACACTCAAACACACTTTTCTGGTAATGTCATTTTTTTCCCACATAAAGCTAATTTCGCATGGAATTTGGGGTTTTGGTAACTAAGAATGCAAAAAAAAAACACTCAAAATACACGCATTTAGAAAAGTTGTTCTGTTTCTTGATTAAGAATATTATTAGTATTTTCGTATCTTAGAAACTTCTCCATACAGTCGAGTTTTTGCGTTTTTTGCCTTGTGATTCTGGTGAACTATAAAACACTCATTATACGCGTTTCTCATTATATCCTTTTTTTTCCTTATATAGAGTGCTTTGCATCCATTTTCGATTTTCTTTTTATGTAACAAACTCAAAAACACACAAAATATACTTTTTTGGTAATGTTATTGTATTCCTTCATATTGGTTGGTTTGCCTCCGTTTAGCGTTTTTCTACGTAAATCTTTTAAAAGACACGTTTCCAGTAATTTTGTTTTCGATTTCCATATAGAGTGACTTTCATATTGTTTATCGTTTTGGTGCCTAATGTGCTTTTTGGTGCCTTTTCCTTCCCAATATAGAGTGCTTTCCATCCTTTTTCGTGTTTTTTGTAGGTAACAATTTCAAAAACACTCAAAATATACCTTTTTGGTAATATTATTCTATTTCTTAATTTTTTATTAGTTTGCATCCGTTTTAGCGTTTTGTACGTAAAACACCGAAAAGACACGTTTTCAGTAATTTTGTTTTAGATTCTCATATAGATTGACTTCCTTGGGTTTTATCATGTTGGTTCCTAACATGCTGAAAAACACTCATAAGACAGTTTTCTGGCAAAGACGTTTAATTTCCCTATATAGGTGGCTTTGCATGCACTCTAGGGGTTTGGTACATAACAATCCGAAAAAAAAGTTAAATTTAACTTTTTTTATAATGTTCTTATTTTATATAATTTCCTGCACTTTGCCCGAATTTTGGCACCTCGTTACCTGTGAAGATGAATAAGAATGAAAAAAAATCGTATTTTTTTATTTATTGTTTTTTTTTCTCAATAAAGAGTGTAATTTGTGGCTTTTAGCTTTCTCGTACTTAATGAACTTAAAAACACTCATAATACACGTTTCTCGTAATGTCCTCAAAATACATGTTTTTGGTAATGTTATTCTGTTTCACCATCAAGTGTATTTTGCATGCATTTTAGTGTTTTGGTATATAAGGAGCTCAAATACACTTAAAGGCAAGTTCTTGTTAAAAATTGGTTTTATTCCAATGTAATGTGATTGCCTTGCCTTTTAGTGCTTTATTGCTTAACACGCTCAAAAACACTCAAAAGACATTTTTCTGGTAATGTCATTTTTTTCCCACAAAAAGCTGGATTCGCATGTAATTTGGGGTTTTGGTAACTAAGGACGTGAAAAGCACTCAAAATACACGCATTTAGTAATTTTGTTCTGTTTCTCAATTAAGAGTGTTGTTCCAGAGTTTCAGCATTTTGGAATGTAAGAAACTTCTCAATATACACGAATTTTTGCGTTTTTTACCTTATAGTTCTTGTGAAACTATAAAACACTCATTATACACGTTTCTCGTAATGTCCTTTTGCTTCCCAATATAGAGTGCTTTCCATCAATTTTCGCGTTTTTTGTAGGTAACAATTTCAAAAGCACTTAAAATATACCTTTTAGGTAATGTTATTTTATTTCTTCATATTGGTTGGTTTACATCCGTTTTAGCGTTTTTCTACGTAAAACACCGAAAAGACACGTTTTTAGTAATTTTGTTTTGGAATCCCATATAGATTGACTTCCATGTTATTTATCGTGTTGGTTCCTAACATGCTGAAAAATACTCATATGACCGTTTTCTGGCAAAGACGTTTTATTTCCCCATATAGGTGGCTTTGCATACACTTTACGGGTTTGGTACATAACAGTTCGAAAAAAAGCTAAATTTAACTTTTTTGGTAATGTTCTTATTTCACATAATTTCCTGAAATTTGCCCGAATTTTGGCATTTCGGTACCTGTGAAGATGAATAAGAAAGAAAAAAAATACTGTATTTTTTTTATTTATTTATTGTTTCTCAATAAAGAGTGTTATTGGTGGCTTTTACCTTTTTGGTAATTAATGAACTTAAAAACACTCATAATACTCGTTTCACGTAATCTCCTTTTGTTTCCCAAAAAGAGTGTTCTTTGCATTTATTTAAGCGTTTTTATTGGTAACATGATCAAAAACACTCAAAATACATGTTTTTGGTAATGTTATTCTGTTTCACCATAAAGAGTGTTTTGCATGCGTTTTAGTGTTTTGGTATATAAGGAGCTCAAAAACACATACTCGTAAATGCAAGTTCTTGGTAAAAATTCGTTTTCCTCCAATGTAATGTGATTGCCCTCCTTTTTAATGCTTTATTTTCTATCACGCTCAAAAACACTCAAAAGACACTTTTCTGGTAAAGTCTTTTTTTTTCCCACAAATCTATTTTCGCATGCAATTTGGGGTTTTGCTAACTAAGAATGTGAAAAGCACTCACAATACACGCATTTATTAAGGCAGTTCTGTTTCTCAATTAGGAGTGTTATACATGAGTTTTAGCATTTTTATATTTAGGAAACCTCTCCATATACACGAGATTTTGCGTTTTTTTGCCTTGCGGTTCTTTTGAACTATAAAACACTCATTATACACTTTTCTTGCAATGTCCTTTTTTTCTCCAATATAGAGTGCTCTGCATCAATTTTCGCGTTTTTTGTAGGTAACATGCTCAAAAACACTCAAAATATACCTTTTTAGTAACGTTTTTCTATTTCTTGATATTGGTTTTAGCGTTTTTCTACGTAAAACACTGAGAAGACACGTTTTCAGTAGCTTTTTTTTGGATTCAGATATAGAGTGAGTTCCTTATTATTTATCGTTTTGGTGCCTAACATGCTAAAAAACACTCAAAAGACATATTTCTGCTAAGGTCGTTTAATTTCCTGATATATGAGTCTTTGCATGCACTTTAAGGTTTGGTAAATAACAGTCCGAAAAAAAAACCGGAAATTAACTTTTTTGATAATACTCTTTTATCATATGATTGCCCTGAATTTTCCCAGAATTTTGGCATCTCGGTACCTATGAATATGAATAACAAAAAAAAAAAAAAAAAAAAATCCTATTTTTTTTATATTTATATTTTTTTTTATTTTCTAAATAAAGAGTGTTATTGGTGGGTTTTAGCTTTTTGGTACTTAAGGAACTTAAAAAAACACTCATAATACACGTTTCTCGTAATATCCTTTTGTTTCCCAAACATAATGTTCTTTGCATGTAATAAAGCGTTTTTATAGATAACAATATCAAAAATACTCAAAATACATGTTTTTGGTAATGTTGTTCTGTTTCTCCATAAAGTTTGTTTTTGTATGCGTTTTAGCGGTTTGGTATATAAGGACCTCAAAAACACTTAAAGGCAAGTTTTTTGGTATAAATTGGTTTTATTCCAATGTAATATTATTGCCCTGCTTTTTAGTGCTTTATTGCCTATCACGCTCAAAAACACTTAAAAGACACTTTTCTGGTAATGTCATTTTTTTCTCACATAAAGTTGGTTTCGCATGCAATTTGGGGTTTTGGTAACTAAGAATGTGAAAAGCACTCAAAATACACGCATTTAGTAAGGT
Source organism: Scylla paramamosain (assembly GCF_035594125.1). Taxonomy (NCBI): domain Eukaryota; kingdom Metazoa; phylum Arthropoda; class Malacostraca; order Decapoda; family Portunidae; genus Scylla; species Scylla paramamosain. Next base: position 4,781,468 of record NC_087199.1, read on the forward strand.
TATTCTGTTTCTCAATTAAGAGTGGTATTCATAAGTTTCATCATTTTGGTATCTAGGAACCTTCTCCATATACACGAGTTTTTTGTGTTTTTTGCCTTTTGGTTCTTTTGAACTATAAAACACTCATTATACACTTTTCTTGGAAAGTCCTTTTGTTTTCTAATATAGAGTGCTTTGCATCAATTTTCGCGTTTTTTTTTTGTAGGTAACAAGCTCAAAAACACTCAAAATATACCTTTTTGGTAATGTTTTTCTATTTCTTGATATTGGTAGGTTTGCATCCGTTTTAGCGTTTTTCTACGTAAAAGAAAGAAAAAACACGTTTTCAGCAATTTTGTTTTGGATTCTCATATAGAGTGAGTTCCTTATTATTTATCGTTTTGGTGGCTAACATGCTGAAAAACACTCAAAAAACAGATTTCTTGTAAGGTCGTTTAATTTCCTCATATAGGAGTCTTTGGATGCACTTTAGGGTTTGGTACATAACAATCCGAAAAAAAAAACTAAAATTTACTTTTTTGATAATTTTTGTTTTAACATATAATAGTCCTGAATTTTCCCAGAATATTGGCAATTCGGTACCTATGAAGATGAATAACAAAAAAAAAAAAATCCTATTTTTTTATTTTCTTACTTTTTTTCTAAATAAATAGTGTTATTTGTGGGTTTTAGCTTTTTGGTTCTTAAGGAACTTAAAAACACTTATAATACACATTTCTCGTAATGTCCTTTCGTTTCTTAAACATAAGGTTCTTTGCATGTATTTAAGCGTTTTTATAGATAACATGATCAAAAACACTCAAAATATATGTTTTTGGTAATTTTATTTTCCTTCTTCATAAAAAGTGTTTTGCATGCGTTTTAGCGTTTTCGTATGTAATTAGCTCAAAAACACTTAAAGGCAAGTTGTTGGTAAAAGTTGTTATTATTATAACTTGGTAAAAGTTGTTATTATTCCCATGTAATATGATTCCCCTGCTTTTTAGTGCTTTATTGCCTAACACGCTCAAAAACACTCAAAAGACACTTTTCTGGTAAGATCATTTTTTCCCACATAAAGCTAGTTTTGCATGGAATTTGGGGTTTTGGTAACTAAGAATGTGAAAAAAAAAACTCAAAACACAAGCATTTAGTGAGGTTGTTCTATTTCTTAATTAAAAGTGTTATTCATGAGTTTCAGCATTTTGGTATGTAAGAAAGTTTTCTAATACACACATTTGGTAAGGTATTTCTGTTTCAAAATTAAAAGTGTTATTAATGAGTTTCAGCTTTTTGGTATGTAAGAAACTTCTTTATGTACACGAGTTTTTGAGATTTTACCTTGTGGTTCTTGTCAAACTAAAAAACACTCATACACGTTTCTCGTAATGTCCTCTTCTTTGCCAATATAAAGTGCTTTCCATTCATTTTTTGCTTTTTTTGTAGGTAAGAAGCTCAAAAACACATCAAAATATATCTTTTTGGTAATGTTATTCTATTTCTTCATATTGGTTGCTTTGCATCCGTTTTAGCGTTTTTCTACGTAAATCACTGAAAAGCCACGTTTTAAATAATATTGTTCAGATTGCTAAAAAAAACACTCAAAAGACAGGTTTCTGGGAAAGTCGTGTAATTTTCCCATATAGGTGGATTTGCATGCACTTCAGAGTTTGTACATAACTCCGGAAAAAAGCTAAATTTTTTTTTTTACAATGATTTTTTTTTACAAAATTTACATGAATTTTGCCAGAATTTTGGCATCTCGGTACCTATGAAGATGAATAACAATTTTTTTTCTCTACAAAAAGTTTTTTGTGGGGTTTAGCTTTTTTGGTACTTAAGGAACTTAAAAACACTCATAATACACGATTTTCGTAATGTCCTTTCATTTTCCATACATTCCATTGCATGTATTTAGGCATTTTTATAGGTAACATGATCAAAAACACTCAAAATACATTTTTCTGGTAATGTTATTCTGTTTCTCCATAAAGGGTGTTTTGCAAGCGTTTTAGCGTTTTGGTATGTAAGAAGCTCAAAAACACGTAAAGGCAAGTTCTTGGTAAAAGTTGGTTTTATTCCCATATAATGTGATTGCCCTCTTTTTTAGTGCTTTAGTGCCTATCACGCTCAAAAACACTCAAAACATACTTTTTTGGTAATGTCATTTGTCCTGTATTCTTAATTAAGAGTTATTTCTGAGTTTCAGCATTTTGGTATATAAGAAACTTCTCCATATACACCGAGTTTTGCGATTTTTGCCTTGTGGCTGTTGTGAAACTATAAAACACTCATTATACACGTTTCTCGTAATGTCCTTTTGTATCCCAATATAGAGTGCTTTCCATCTATTTTCGCGTTTTTTGAAGATAAGAAGCTCAAAAACATTCAAAATATACCTTTTTGGTAATGTTATTCTATTTCTCCATATTCGTTGGTTTGCATCCGATTTAGCATTTTTCTACGTAAAACACTGAAAAGACACTTTTTCAGTAATTTTGTGATGGATTCCCACATTTACTGACTTCCATATTATTTATCGTTTTGGTGCCTAACATGCTGAAAAAAAACACAAAAGACAGGTTTCTGGTAAGGTCGTTTAATTTCCCCATATAGGTGGCTTTGGTTGCACTTTAGGGTTTGGTACATAACAGTCCGAAAAAAAAGCTAAAATTAACTCTTTTTCATAATGTTCTTTTATCACATAATTTCCCTGAATTTTGGCAGAATTTTAGCATCTCGGTACCTATGAAGATGAATAAAAAAAAAATCATATTTTTTTATTTATTTATTTATTTTTTATTTATTTATTTGTGGGTTTTAGCATTTTGGTACTTAAAGAACTTAAAAACGCTCATAATACACGTTTCTCGAAATATCCTTTCGTTTCCTGAACATAAGATTCTTTGCATGTATTTAAGCGTTTTTATAGGTAACATGATCAAAAACACTCAAAATACAAGTTTTTGGTAATGTTATTCTGTTTCTAAATAAAGGGTGTTTTTCATGCGTTTTAGCGTTTTGGTATATAAGGAGCTCAAAAACATTTAGAAAAAACACTTGGTAAAAGTTGATTTTATTTCCATGTAATGTGATTGCCCTGCTTTTTAGTGCTTTATTGCCTATCATGCTAAAAAAAAAAAAAAAAAAAACTTAAAAGACACTTTTCTGGTAATGTCATTTTTTTCCCTACATGAAGCTACTTTCAAATAAAATTTGGGGTTTTGGTAACTAAGAATGTGAAAAACACTCAAAATACACGCATTTGGTAAGGTTGTTCTGTTTGTCAATTTAGAGTGTTATTCAGGAGTTTTAGCATTTTGGTATCTAAGAAACTTCTCCATATATATGAGTTTTTGCGTTTTTTGCCTTGTGATTCTTGAGAATCTATAAAACACTTATTATACACGTTTCTCGTAATGTACTTTTGTTAACCAATAGAGAAAGAGAAAAAACCACAAAATACAGATTTCTCGTAAAGTCGTATAATTTCTCCATATAGTTGGCTTTGCATGCACATCATGGTTTGGTACATAACAGTCCGAAAAAAAAGCTAAAATTAACTTTTTCGATAATGTTCTTTCTGCACATAATTTCCCTGAATTTTGCCAGAATTTTGGCATCTCAGTACCTATGAAGAAGAATAACAAAAAAAAAAAGAATCCTATTCCTTAAATATTTCTTTATTTTTTCTCTATAAAGAGGTTTTAGCTTTTTGGTACTTATGGAACTTAAAAACACACATAATACACGTTTTTCATAATGTCCTTTCGTTTCCCAGACATAGGGATCTTTGCATGTATTTAAGCGTTTTTAGAGGTAACATGATCAAAAACACTCAAAATAAATGTTTTTGGTAATGTTAATCTGTTTCTCCATAAAGGGTGTTTTGCATGTGTTTTAGCGTTTTGGTATATAGGAGTTAAAAAAACACTTAAAAGTTGGTTTTATTCCCATGTAATGTGATTGCCCTCCTTTTTAGTGCTTTATTGCCTAACTGTCTCAAAAACCCTGAAAAGATACTTTTCTGGTAATGTTATTTTTTTTCCCACATAAAGCTAGTTTCGCATGCAATTTGGGGTTCTAGTAACTAAGAATGTGAAAAACACTCAAAATACACGCAATTAGTAATGTTATTTTGTTTCTTAATTAAGAGTGTTTTTCAGGAGTTTCAGCATTTTGGTATCTAAGAAACTTCTCCATATATACTAGTTTTTTGGTTTTTTGCTTCGTGGTTCTTGTGAAACTATAAAATACTCATTATCCACGTTTCTCGTAATGTCTTTTTATTTCCTAATATAGAGTGCTTTGCATCCATTTTCACGTTTTTTTTTTTTTTTGTTGGTCACAAGCTCAAAAATACTTAAAATATACCTTTTTGGTAATGTTATTCTGTTCCTTCATATTGGTCTGTTTTCATTCGTTTTAGCGTTTTTTACGTAAAACACTGAAAAGACACGTTTTCAGTAATTTTGTTTTGGATTCCCATATAGACTGACTGCCACATTATTTATCGTTTTGGTACCTAATATGCTGAAAAACATTCCAAAGACAGTTTGTAAAGTCGTTTAATTTCCCCATATAGATGGCTTTGCATGCACTTTAGGGTTTGGTACAAAACAGTTCGAAAAAAAAGCTAAAATTAACTTTTTCGATAATGTTCTTTTATCCACATAATTTCCCTGAATTTTAACAGAATTTTGGGATCTCGGTACCTCTGAAGATGAATAACAAAAAAATAAATTATTATTTTCTTTTCTTTTATTTATTTAATTTTATTTAATTATTTATTTTTTTGTTTGTTTCTTCATAAAGAGTGTTATTTGTGGGTTTTAGCTTTTTGGTATTTAAGTAACTCAAAAACACTTATAATACACGTTTCTCGTAATGTCCTTTCGTTTTTCAAACATAGGATTCTTTGCATGTATTTAAGCGTTTTTATAGGTAACATGATCAAAAACACTCAAAATACATGTTTTTTGTAATGTTTTTGTTTTTCTCCATAAAGGATTTTTTGGTTTTAGCTTTTTGGTGTGTAAGGAGCTCAAAAATATTTAACGGCAAGTTCTTGGTAAAATTTGGTTTTATTCCTATGTAATGTGATTGCCCTGGCTTTTAGTGCTAATAACATTACCAAAAACATGTATTTTGAGTTTTTTTTATCATATTTCCAATAAAAACGCTTAAATGACATTACCAGAAAAATGTCTTTTAAGTTTTTTTTGAGTGTTATATGTAACAAAGCACTAAAAAGCAGAAAAATCACATAACTTGGTTATAAAACCAACTTTTACGAAGAACTTGCCTTTAAGTGTTTTTTTTTTAACTCCTTACATACGAAAACGCTAAAACGCATGTAAAACACCCTTTATGGAGAACAAGGGAACTTATATGGAAAAATTACTCGACTTTACCAGAAAAACATTGAAAAAAATTGAAAACATTGAACATTGAAAAAGAAAAACATTGAAAAGACAGGTTTCTGGTAAAGTTGAGTAATTTTTCCATATACGTGGCTTTGCATGCACTTTAGGGTTTGGTACATAACGCCGGAAAAAAGCTGAAATTATTATTTTTTTTAATTTCCCTGAATTTTTCCAGAATTTTGCTATCTCTTTCTTTATGAAGTGTTATTTGTGTGTTTTAGCTTTTTGGTGCTTAAGGAACTTAAAAACACTCATAATACACGATTTTCTTAATGATTTTTTCTTATACAAACATAGGGTTCTTTACATGTATTTAAGTATTTTTATAAGTAACTTGATCAAAAACACTAAAAATACATATTTTTGGTAATGTTATTCTGTTTCTCCATAAAGGGTGATTTACATGCGTTTTAGCGTTTTGGTATGTAAGGAGTTAAAAAAAAAAACACTTAAAGCCAAGTTCTTCGTAAAATTTGATTTTATACCCAAGTTATGTGATTTTTCTGCTTTTTAGTGCTTTGTTGCATATCACGCTCAAAAACACTTAAAAGACATTTTTCTGGTAATGTCATTTAAGCGTTTTTATTGGAAATATGATGAAAAAAAAACACTCAAAATACATGTTTTTGGTAATTTTATTCTGTTTCACCATAAAGTGTATTTTGCATACGTTTTAGGGTTTTGGTATATAAGGAGCTCAAAAACACTTAAAGGCAAGTTCTTATTAAAAATTTGTTTTATTCCAATGTAATGTGATTGCCCTACTTTTCAGTGCTCCTTTGCCTAACACGCTCAAAAACACTCAAAGGCATTTTTCTGGTAATGTCATTTTTTTCCCACATAAAGCTGGTTTCGCATGCAATTTGGGGTTTTGAAAACTAAGAATGTAAAAAAGCACTCAAAATACGCACATTTAATAAGATTGTTCTGTTTCTCAATTAAGAGTGTTGTTCATGAGTTTCAGCATTTTGGTATCTACGAAACTTCATATACACTACCTTTTGCATTTTTTGCCTTATGGTTCTTTTGAACTATAAAACAATCATTATACACTTTTCATGCAATGTCCTTTTCTTTCCCATTATAGAGTGCTTTGCATCAATTTTCGTGTTTTTTATAGGTAAAAAGCTCAAAAACACTCAAAATATACCTTTTTGGTAATGTTTTTCTATTTCTTTATATTGGTTTGTTTGCATCCGTGTTAGTGTTTTTCTACGTAAAACAATGAGAAGACACGTTTTCAGTAATTTTGTTTTGAATTCCCATATATAGTGAGTTCCTTATTATTTATTGTTTTGGTGCCTAACATGCTGAACAACACTCAAAAGAGAGATTTCTGATCAGGTGGTTTAATTTCCTTATATAGGAGGCTTTGCATGCACTTTAGAGTTTGGTATATAAAAAAGCTAAAATTAACTTTTTTGTTAATATTCTTTTATCATATAATTGCCCTGAATTTTCCCAGAATTTTGGCATTTTGGTACCTATGAAGATAAATAAAAAAAATAAAAAAAATCCTATTTTTTTATTTTTTATCTATTTATTTATTTTTTCTCAATAAAGAGTGTTATTTGTGGGATTTACCTTTTTGGTACTTAAGGTTATTAAAAACACTCATAATACACGTTTCTCGTAATGTCCTTTCGTTTCCCAAACGTAAAGGTTCTTTGCACGTATTTAAGCGTTTTTATAGATAACGTGATCAAAAACACAAAATACAAGGTTTTGGTAATGTTATTCTGTTTCTCCTTAAAGTGTGTTTTGCAAGCGTTTTAGCACTTTTGTATAAAAGGAGCTTAAAAACACTTAAAGGCAAGTTCTTGGTAAAAAATGGTTTTATTTCAATGTAATGTGATTGTCCTGCTTTTGAGTGCTTTATTACCTATCACGTTGAAAAACCTTCAAAAGATACTTTTCTGGTAAAGTCATTTTTTTCCCCACAAAGCTATTTTCGCATGTAATTTGGGGTTTTTGGTAACTAAGAGTGTGAAAAGCACTCAAAATACTCGCATTTATTAAGGTTGTTCTGTTTCTCAATTAAGAGTGTTATTCATGAGTTTCAGCATTTTGGTGTCTAGGAAATCTCTCCATATACACGAGTTTTTGCGTTGTTTGCTTTGTGGTTCTTTTGAACTATAAAACTCTCATTATACACTTTTCTTGCAATGTCCTTTTGTTTCCCAATATAGAGTACTTTGCATCAATTTTCGCGTTTTTGTAGGTAAAAAGCTCAAAAACACTCAAAATATACATTTTTGGTAATGTTTTTCTATTTCTTGATATTGGTTAGTTTGCATCCGTTTTAACGTTTTTCTACATAAAACACTGAGAAGACACGTTTTTAGTAACTTTGTTTTGGATTCCCATATAGAGTGAGACCCTTATTATTTATCGTTTTGGTGCCTAACATGCTAAAAAACACACAAAACAAAGATTTCTGGTAAGGCCGTTTAATTTTCTCATATTGGAGGCTTTGCATGCACTTTAGGGTTTGGTACATAACTGTCCGAAAAAAAAAAGCTGAAATTAACTTTTTTGATAATATTCTTTTATCATATAATTGCCCTGAATTTTTCTAGAATTTTGGCATCTAGGTACCTATGAAGATGAATAACAAAAAAAAAAAGTCCTATTTATTTATTTATTTTATTTTTTCTAAATAAAGAGTGTTATATGTGAGTTTTAGCTTTTTGGTACTTAAGAAACTTATAATAACACTCATAATACACGTTTCTCGTAATGTCCTTTTGTTTCCCAAACATAATATTCTTTGCATGTACTTAAGCGTTTTTATAGATAACATGATCAAAAACACTCAAAATACATGTTTTTGGTAATGTTATTCTGTTTCTCCATAAAGTTTGTTTTTCATGCGTTTTAGCGGTTTGGTATATAAGGGGTTAAAAAAAACTTACAGGCAAATTCTTCGTACAAATTGGTTTTATTCTCATGTAATATGATCGTTCTGCTTTTTAGTGCTTTGTTGCATATCACGCTCAAAAACACTCAAAAGACACTTTTCTGGTAATGTCACTTTTTTTCCGAAATGAAGCTAGTTTCGCATGTAATTTGGCATTTTTGTAACTAAGAATGTGAAAAACACTTAAAATACACAATTTGGTAAGGTAGTTCTGTTTATCGATTAAAAATGTTATTCATGCATTTCATCATTTTGGTATGTAAAAATTCCTCTATATACACGAGTTTTTACGTTTATTGCCTTGTGGTTCTTTTAAAACTATAAAACACTCATTATACACGTTTCTCGTGTATCCTTTTGTTTCCTAATATAGAGTGGTTTACATCCATTTTTGCATTTTTTGTAGGTAACAAGTTCAAAAACACTCAAAAAATATCTTTTTGGTAATGTTATTCTATTTCTTCATATAGGATAGTTTGTATCCGCTTTAGCGTTTTTCTACGTAAAACACTGAAAAGACACGTTTTCAGTAATTTTGTTTTGGATTCACATATTGACTGATTTTCATATTATTTATCGTATTGGTGCCTAACATGCTGAAAAACATTGAAAAGACAGGTTTCTGGTAAAGTCGTTTAACTTATATAGGTGGCTTTGCATGCACTTTAAGTTTTGGTACATAACAATAAAAAAAAAAAGCTATAATTAACTTTCATGATAATGTTCTTTTTATCACATAAATTCCCTGAATTTTGGCAGAATATTGGCAATTCGGTACCTATGAAGATGAAAAACAAAAACAAAAATTTCCATTTTTTTTTCTTTATTTTTTTTCTAAAGAGTGTTATTTGTGGGTTTTAGCTTTTTTGGTACTAAAGGAACTTAAAAATCACTCATAATACACGTTTCTCGTAATGTTCTTTCGTTTCCCAAACATAAGGTTCTTTGCAGGTATTTAAGCGTTTTTTTTAGATAACATGATCAAAAACACTCAAAATTTGGTATTTGGTAATGTTATTCTGTTTCTCCATAAAATGTATTTTGCATGCGTTTTAGCGTTTTGGTATGTAAGGAGCTCAAAAACACTTAAAGGCCAGTTCTCGGTAAAATTTGGTTTTATTCCCATGTAATGTGGTTGCCCTGGTTTTTAGTGCTTTATTGCGTAACACGCTCAAAAACACTGAAAAGACATGCAAAGCCTCCCATATGAGGAAATTAAAGACGTTACTAGAAATCTGTCTTTTGAGTGTTTTTCAGCATGTTAGGCACCAAAACGATAAATAATAAGGAACTCACTCTATGTTGGAATCCAAAAGAAAATTACTGAAAACGTGTCTTCTCAGTGTTTTACGTAGAAAACATTGCGAGAAAAATGTATAATGAATGTTTTATAGTTCAAAAAATCCACAAGGCAAAAAACGCAAAAACTCGTGTAAATGCTGAAACTCATGAATAACACTCTTAATTGAGAAATAGAGCAACCTTACTAAATGCGTGTCAAAAACACTAAAAGGCAAGTTCTTCGTAAAAGTGGGTTTTATTCCCATGTAATGTGATTGCCCTGCTTTTTAGTGCTTTCTTGCCTAACACGCTCAAAAACACTCAAAGACACTTTTCTGGTAATGTCATTTTTTTCCCTCATAAAGCTACTTTCGCATGGAATTTGGGGTTTTGGTAACTAAGAATGTAAAAAAACACTCAAAATACACGCATTTAGTAAGGTTGTTCTGTTTCTTGATTAAGAGTGTTATTCATGAGTTTCTGTATTTTGGTATCTTAGAAACTTCTCCATACAGTCGAGTTTTTGCGTTTTTTGACTTGTGATTCTGGTGAACTATAAAACACTCATTATACACGTTTCTCATTATGTCCTTTTTTTTTTCCTTATATAGAGTGCTTTGCATCCATTTTCGAGTTTCTTTTTATGTAACAAGCTCAAAAACACACAAAATATACTTTTTTGGTAATGTTATTCTATTCCTTCATATTGGTTGTAATTGGTTGGAATGTAAGAAACTTCTCAATATACACGAGTTTTTGCGTTTTTTGCCTTGTAGTTCTTGTGAAACTATAAAACACTCATTATACACGTTTCTCGTAATGTCCTTTTGCTTCCCAATATAGAGTGCTTTCCATCCATTTTCGCGTTTTTTGTAAGTAACAATTTCAAAAACACTTAAAATATACCTTTTCCGTAATGTTATTTTATTTCTTAATATTGGTTGGTTTACATCCGTTTTAGCGTTTTTCTACGTAAAACACTGAAAAGACACGTTTTTAGTAATTTTGTTTTGGATTCCCATATAGATTGACTTCCATGTTATTTATCGTGTTGGTTCTTAACATGCTGAAAAACACTTATATGACCGTTTTCTGGCAAAGACATTTAATTTCCACATATAGGTGGGTTTGCATGCACTTTAGGGGTTTGGTACATAACAGTTCGAAAAAAAAAGCTAAATTTAACTTTTTTGATAATATTCTTATTTCACATAATTTCCTAAAATTTGCCCGAATTTTGGCATTTCAGTACCTGTGAAGATGAATAAGAAAGAAAAAAAATATTGTATTTATTTAAATTTTTTATTTATTTATTGTTTCTCAATAAAGAGTGTTATTTGTGGCTTTTAGCTTTTTTGTAATTAATGAACTTAAAAACACTCATAATAGTCGTTTCTCGTAATCTCCTTTCGTTTCCCAAAAATAGTGTTCTTTGCATTTTTTTAAGCGTTTTTATTGGTAACATGATCAAAAACACTCAATATACATGTTTTTTGGTAATGTTATTCTGTTTCACCATAAAGAGTGTTTTACATGCGTTTTAGTGCTTTGGTATATAAGGAGCTCAAAAACACATAAATGCAAGTTCTTGGTAAAAATTCGTTTTCCTCCAACGTAATGTGATTGCCCTCCTTTTTAGTGCTTTATTTTCTATCACGCTCAAAAACACTCAAAACACACTTATCTGGTAAAGTCTTTTTTTTCCCATAAATCTATTTTCGCATGCAATTTTGGGTTTTGATAAGAATGTGAAAAGCAATCAAAATACACGCATTTATTAGGTCTGTTCTGTTTCTCAATTAGGAGTGTTATACATGAGTTTTAGCATTTTTATATCTAGGAAACTTCTCCATATACACGAGATTTTGCGTTTTTTTGCCTCGCGGTTCTTATGAACTATAAAACACTCATTATACACTTTTCTTGCAATGTCCTTTTCTTTCCCAATATAGAGTGCTTTGCATCAATTTTCGCGTTTTTTTTTAGGTAACATGCTCAAAAACACTCAATATATACCTTTTTAGTAACGTTTTTCCATTTCTTGATATTGGTTGCTTTGCATCCGTTTTAGAGTTTTTCTACGTAAAACACTGAGAAGACACGTTTTCAGTAGCTTTTTTTTGGATTCCCATATAGAGTGAGTTCTTTATTATTTATCGTTTTGGTACCTAACGTGCTAAAAAAAAACACTCAAAACACAGATTTCTGGTAAGGTCGTTTAATTTCCTCATATAGGAGTCTTTGCATGCACTTTAAGGTTTGGTACATAACAGTCCAATAAAAAAAACCGGAAATTAACGTTTTTGATAATAATCTTTTATCATATGATTGATCTGAATTTTCCCAGAATTTTGGCATCTCGGTACCTATGAATATGAATAACAAAAGAAAAAAAAATCATATTTTTTTTATATTTTTATTTTTTATTTTCTAAATAAAGACTGTTATTGGTGGGTTTTGCCTTTTTGGTACTTAAGGAACTTAAAAAAACACTCATAATACACGTTTCTCGTAATATACTTTTGTTTCCCAAACATAATGTTCTTTGCATGTAATTAAGCGTTTTTATAGATAACAATATCAATAACACTCAAAATACATGTTTTTGGTAATGTTGTTCTGTTTCTCCATAAAGTTTGTTTTTGTATGGGTTTTAGCGGTTTGGTATATAAGGACATCAAAAACACTTAAAGGCAAGTTTTTGGTATAAATTAGTGTTATTCCAATGTAATATGATTGCCCTGCTTTTTAGTGTTTTATTGCCTATCACGCTCAAAAACACTTAAAAGTTTTTGTGTTTTTAGCCTTTTGGTTCTTTTGAACTATAAAAAACCCATTATACACTTTTCTTGCAAAGTCCTTTTGTTTTTTAATATAGAGTGCTTTGCATCAATTTTCGCGTTTTTTGTAGGTAACAAGCTCAAAAACTCTCAAAATATACCTTTTTGGTAATGTTTTTCTATTTCTTGATATTGGTAGGTTTGCATCCGTTTTAGCGTTTTTCAACGTAAAAGAAAGAAAAAACACTTTCAGTATTTTTATTTTGGATTCTCATATAGAGTGAGTTCCTTATTATTTATCGTTTTGGTGCCTAACATGCTGAAAAACACTAAAAAAAAAACAGATTTCTGGTAAGCTTGTTTAATTTCCTGATATAGGAGTCTTTGGATGCACTTTAGGGTTTGGTACATAACAGTCCGAAAAAAAAAGCTAAAATTTACTTTTTTGATAATTTTGTTTTATCATATAATAGTCCTGAATTTTCCCAGAATTTTGGTATCTCGGTACCTATGAAGATGAATAACAAAAAAAAAAAAATACTATTTTTTTATTTTATTACTTTTTTTTTCTAAATAAAGAGTGTTATTTGTGGGTTTTAGCTTTTTGGTACTTAAGGAACTTAAAAACACTTATAATACACATTTCTCGTAATGTCCTTTCGTTTCTTAAACATAAGGTTTTTTGCATGTATTTAAGCGTTTTTATAGATAACATGATCAAAAACACTCAAAATATATGTTTTTGGTAATTTTATTCTCTTTCTCCATAAAAGGTGTTTTACATGCGTTTTAGCGTTTTCGTATGTAATTAGCTCAAAAACACTTAAAGGCAAGTTCTTGGTAAAAGTTGTTATTATTCCCATGTAATGTGATTACCCTGCTTTTTAGTGCTTTATTGCCTAACACGCTCAAAAACACTCAAAAAACACTTTTCTGGAAATATATTTTTTTTTCCCACATAAAGCTAGTTTTGCATGGAATTTGGGGTTTTGGTAGAATGTGAAAAAAAACTCAAAACACAGTGTTTAGTAAGGTTGTTCTATTTCCTAATTAAAAGTGTTATTCATGAGTTTAAGCATTTTGGTATGTAAGAAACTTTTCTAATACACACATGTGGTAAGGTATTTCTGTTTCAAAATTAAAAGTGTTATTGATGAGTTTCAGCTTTTTGGTATGTAAGAAACTTCTTTATGTACACGAGTTTTTGAGTATTTTACCTTCTGGTCCTTGTCAAACTATAAAACACTCATACACGTTTCTCGTAATGTCCTCTTCTTTCCCAATATAAAGTGCTTTCCATCCATTTTGCATTTTTTGTAGGTAACAAGCTCAAAAACACAACAAAATATATCTTTTTGGTAATGTTATTCTATTTCTTCATATTGGTTGGTTTGCATCCGTTTTAGCGTTTTTCTACGTAAATCACTGAAAAGACACGTTTTAAGTAATATTGTTCAGATTGCTGAAAAACACTCAAAAGACAGGTTTCTGGTAAAGTCGTGTAATTTCCCCATATAGGTGGATTTGCATGCACTTCAGAGTTTGTACATAACTCCGGAAAAAAGCTAAAATTATTTTTTTTATAATGATTTTTTTTTACAAAATTTCCATGAATTTTGGCAGAATTTTGGCATCTCGGTACCTATGAAGATGATTAACAATTTTTTTTTTTCTCAATAAAAAGTTATTTGTGGATTTTAGCTTTTTGGTACTTAAGGAACTTAAAAACACTCATAATACACGATTTTCGTAATGTCCTTCAATTTTCCAAACATAGGGTTCTTTGCATGTCTTTAGGCATTTTTATAGGTAACATGATCAAAAACACTCACAATACATGTTTCTGGTAATGTTATTCTGTTTCTCCATAATGGGTGTTTTGCAAGATGAATAAAAAAAATTCCTATTTTTCTATTTATTTATTTATTTATTTTTTCTCTATAAAGAGTGTTATTTGTGGGTTTTAGCTTTTTGGTACTTAAAGAACTTAAAAACATTCATAATACACGTTTCTCGAAATGTCCTTTCGTTTCCCAAACATAAGATTCTTTGCATGTATTTAAGCGTTTTTATAGGTAACATGATCAAAAACACTCAAAATACATGTTTTTGGTAATGTTATTCCGTTTCTAAATAAAGAGTGTTTTACATGCGTTTTAGCGTTTTGGTATATAAGTAGCTCAAAAACACTTAGAAAAAACACTTGGTAAAAGTTGATTTTATTCCCATGTAATGTGATTGCCCTGCTTTTTAGTGCTTTATTGCCTATCATGCTAAAAAAAAAAAAAAAAACACTTAAAAGACACTTTTCTGGTAATGTCATTTTTTTTCCATCATAAAGCTACTTTCACATAAAATTTGGGGTTTTGGAAACTAAGAATGTGAAAAACACTCAAAATACACGCATTTGGTAAGGTTGTTCTGTTTCTCAACTGATAGTGTTATTCAGGAGTTTCACCATTTTGGTATCTAAGAAAATTCTCCATATATACGAGTTTTTGCGTTTTTTGTCTTGTGATTCTTGAGAATCTATAAAACACTCATTATACACGTTTCTCGTAATGTCCTTTGTTAACCAATAGAGAGAGCTTTCCATCCATTTTCGCGTTTTTTTTTTTGTAAGTAAAAAGCTAAAAAAAACACTCAAAATATACCTTTTTGGTAATCTTATTCTATTTTTTTTATATTGGTTGGCTTGCATCCGTTTTAGCGTTTTTCTACGTAAAACACGAAAAAGACACGTTTAAAGTAATTTTGTTTTGGATTACCACAAAGAATGACTTCAATATTATTTATTGTTTTGGTGACTAACATGCTCAAAAACACTAGAAACACAGGTTTCTCGTAAAGTCGTCTCAGTTCTCCATATAATTGGGTTTGCATGCACTTCATGGTTTGGTACATAACAGTCCGAAAAAAAGCTAAAATTAACCTTTTTGATAATATTCTTTTTACACATAATTTCCCTGAATTTTGCTAGAATTTTGGCATCTCAGTACCTATGAAGAAGAATAACAAAAAAAAATCCTATTTTTATATTATTTCTTTATTTTTTTCTTTATAAAGAGGTTTTAACTTTTTGGTACTTATGGAACTTAAAAAAACGCATAATACACTTTTTTCGTAATGTCCTTTCGTTTCCCAGACATAGGGTTCTTAGCATGTATTTAAGTGTTTTTAGAAGTAACATGATTAAAAACACTCAAAATATATGTTTTTGGTAATTTTAATCTGTTTCTCCATAGAGGGTGTTTTGCATGTGTTTTAGCGTTTTGGTATATAAGGAGTTAAAAAACACTTAAAGGCAAGTTCTTGGTAAAAGTTGGTTTTATTCCGTTGTAATGTGATTGCTCTCCTTTTTAGTGCTTTATTGCCTAACTCTCTCAAAAACCCTCAAAAGACACTTTTATCGTTATATCATTTTTTTTCCCACATAAAGCTGGTTTCGCATGCAATTTGGTGTTCTAGTAACTAAGAATGTGAAAAAACACTCAAAACACACGCATTTAGTAATGTTATTCTGTTTCTTAATTAAGAGTGTTATTCAGGAGTTTCAGCATTTTGGTATCTAAGAAACTTCTCCATATACACTAGTTTTTGCGTTTTTTGCTTTGTGGTTCTTGTGAAACTATAAAATAATCATTATACACGTTTCTCGTAATGTCTTTTTGTTTCCCAATATAGAGTGCTTTGCATCTATTTTCACGTTTTTTTTTTTTTTTGTTGGTTACAAGCTCAAAAATACTTAAAATATATCTTTTTGGTAATGTTATTCTATTTCTTCATATTGGTCTGTTTGCATCAGTTTTAACGTTTTTTACGTAAAACACTGAAAAGACACGTTTTCAGTAATTTTGTTTTGGATTCCCATATAGAGTGACCCATATTATTTATCGTTTTGGTGCTTAACATGCTGAAAAACACTCAAAAGACAGTTTTCTTGTAAAGTCCTTTAATTTCCTCGTAGAAAAACGCAAAAACGGATGCAAACCAGCGAATATGAAAAAAATAGAATAATATTACCAGAAAAGTATATTTTGTGTGTTTTTGAGCTTATTACATAAAAAAAACGCAAAAATGGATGCAAAGCACTGTATATTAGGAAAAAAATGGACATAACGAAAATCGTAAATAATGAGTGTTTTATAGTTTCACCAGAATCACAAGGCAAACAACGCAAAAACTCGTCTGTGTGGAGAGTTTCTAAGATACCAAAATGCTGAAACTCATGAATAACACTTTTAATTAACAAACAGAACAACCTTACTAAATGCGTGTATTTTGAGTGTTTTTTTTTACATTCTTCGTTACCACAACCCCAAATTCCATGCGAAACTAACTTTATGTGGGAAAAAAATTACATTACCAGAAAAGTGTCTTTGATTGTTTTTGAGAATGTTAGGCAATAAATAACAAATAACACTATTTAAAAAAAAAATTAATAAAATAAAAAAATAGGATTTTTTTTGTTGTTGTTCATCTTTATAGGTACTGAGATTCCAAAATTCTGGAAAATTTCAGGGCTATTATATGATAAAAGAAAATTATCAAAAAAGTTAATTTTAGCTTTTTTTTCGGACTGTTATATACCAAACCCTAAAGTGCATCCAAGTACTCCTATATGAGGAAAATAAACTACATTACCAGAGATCGGTTTTTGAGTGTTTTTTAGCATGTTAGGCACCAAAACGATAAATAATAAGGAACTCACTCTATATGAGAATCCAAAACAAAATTGCTGAAAACGTGTCTTTTCAGTGTTTTACGTAGAAAAACGCTGAAACGGATGCAAACCAACCAATATCAAGAAATAGAAAAACATTACCAAAAAGGAATATTTTGAGTGTTTTTGAGCATGTTACCTACAAAAAACGGGAAAATTGATGCAAAGCACTCTATATAAGAAAAGAAAAGGACTTTACAAGAAAAGTGTATAATGAGTTTTTTATAGTTCAAACAAACCAAAAGGCTAAAAACACAAAAACTCGTGTATATGGAGAATGTTCCTAGATACCAAAATCCTGAAACTCATGAATAACACCCTTAATTCAGAAAAAGAACAACCTTACTAAATGCGTGTATTTTGTGAGCTTTTCACCTTCTTAGTTATCAAAACCCCAAATTGCATGCGAAACCACCTTTATGTGAGGAAAAAAATGACATTACCAGAAAAGTGTCTTTTAAGTGTTTTTGAGCGTGATAGGCAATAAACCACTAAAAAGCACGGCAATCATATTACATTGGAATAACACCAATTTATACCAAAAAACTTGTCTTTAAGTGTTTTTCAGCTCTTTATAATTATAACAAACCGCTAAAACACATGCAAAACAAACTTCATGGAGAAACAGAATAACATTACCAAAAACATATATTTTGAGCGTTTTTTGATCATGTTATCTATAAAAACGTTTAAATACATGCAAAGAACATTATGTTTGGGAAACAAAAGGACTTTACGAGAAACGTGTATTATGAGTGTTATTTAAAGTTCCTTCAGTACAAAAAAGCTAAAACCTACAAGTAACTTTCTTTATTTACAAAATAAAAAAAAATAAAAAAAATATAAAAAATAGGATTTTTTTTTTTTTTGTTATTCATGTTCATAGTACTGAGATGCCGAAATTCTGGGAAAATTCAGGACAATCGTATGATAAAAGAATATAATAAAAAAAAGTTAATTTCAGCTTTTTTTTTTTTCAAACTGTTATGTACCAAACCCTAAAGTGCATGCAAACCTTCCTATATGAAGAAATTTAACGACCTTACCAGATATCTGTGTTTTGAATGTTTTTTAGCATGTTAAGCACCAAAACGATAAATAATATGGAATTCACCTCTATATGGGAATCCAAATTTACTGAAAACGTGTCTTCTCAGTGTTTTACGTAGAAAAACGCTAAAACGGATGAAAAGCAACCAATATCAAGGAATAGAAAAAACGTTACTAAAAAGGTATATTTTGAGTGTTTTTGAGCTTATTACCTACAAAAAAACGCGAAAATTGATGCAAAGCACTCTATATTGGTAAACAAAAGGACATTGCAAGAAAAGTGAATAATGATTGTTTTATAGTTCAAAAGAACCACAAGGCAAAATCTCGTGTACATGGAGAGGTTTCCTAGATACAAAAATGCTAAAACTCTTGTATATCACTCCTAATTGAGAAACAGATCAACCTTAATAAATGCCTGTATTTTGAGTGCTTTTCACATTCTAAGTTACCAAAACCCCAAATTGCTTGGGAAAATAGATTTGTGGGAAAAAAAAAGACTACCAGAAAAATGTCTTTTAAGTGTTTTTGAGCGTGATAGGCAATAAAGCACTAAAAAGGAGGGCAATCACATTACATTGGAGGTAAACGAATTTTTACCAAGAACTTGCCTTTAAGTGTTTTTTGAGCTCCTTATATGCCAAAACATTAAAACGCCTGCAAAACACTCTTTATGGTGAAACAGATTAATATTACAAAAAACATATATTTTGAGTGTATTTAATTATGTTACCAATGAAAACGTTTAAATACATGCAAAGAACACTATTTTTGGGAAACGAAAAGAGATTACGAAAAACGTGTATTATGAGTGTTTTTAACTTCATTAATTACCAAAAAGCTAAAAGCCACAAATAACACTTTATTGAGAAACAAAAAAAATAAAATAAAATATACGATATTTTTTCTTCTTTCTTATTCTTCACTGGTACCGAGATACCAAAATTCGGGCAAAATTCAGGAAATTATGTGAAATAAGAACATTATCAAAAAAGTTAAATTTAGCTTTTTTTTTCGGACTATTATGTACCAAACCCCTAAAATGCATGCAAAGCCACCTATATGGAGAAATTAAACAATTTTTGCCAGAAAACGGTCTTATGAGTGTTTTACAGCATCTTAGGAACCAACACGATAAATAACATGGAAGTCAATCTATATGGGAATCCAAAACAATATTACTAAAAACGTGTCTTTTCGGTGTTTTACGTAGAAAAACGCTAAAACGGATGCAAACCAACCAATATGAAGGAATAAAATAACATTACCAAAAAGGTATATTTTGAGTGTTTTTGAAATTGTTACCTACAAAAAACGCGAAAATAGATGGAAAGCTTTCTATATTGGGAAGCAAAAGGACATTACCAGAAACGTGTATAATGTGTGTTTTATAATTTCACAAGAACTACAAGGCAAGAAACGCAAAAACTCGTGTATATAGAGATGTTTCTTACATTAAAAAATGCTGAAACTCTGAAACAACACTTTTAATTGAGAAACAGAACAATCTTACTAAATGCGTGTATTTTGAGTGCTTTTCACATCCTTAGTTACCAAAACCCCAAATTGCATGCGAAACCAGCTTTATGTGGGGAAAAAATGACATTACCAGAAAAATGTCTTTTGAGTGTTTTTGAGCGTGTTAGGCAATAAAGCACTAAAAAGCTGGGCAATCACATTACATTGAAATAAAACCAATTTTTAACAAGAACTTGCGATTAAGTGTATTTGAGCTCTTTATATACCAAAACACTAAAATGCATGGAAAATACACTTGATGGTGAAACAGAAAAACGTTACCAAAAACATGTATTTTGAGTGTTTTTGATCATGTTACCAATAAAAACGCTTAAATACATGCAAAGAACCCTATTTTTTGGGAAATAAAAGGGCATTACGAGAAACGTGTTTTTAAGTTCATTAAGTACGAAAAAGCTTAAAGCCACAAATTACACTCTTTATTGAGAAAAAATAAATAAATAAATAAAAAAATGCATTATTTTTTTTTCATTCTTATTCATCTTCACAGGTAAGGAGGTGCCAAAATTCGGGCAAAGTTCAGGAAATTATATAAAAGAAGAATATTATCAAAAAAGTTACATTTAGCTTTTTTTTTGGACTGTTATGTATCAAACCCCTAAATTGCATGCAAAGCCACCTATATGGGGAAATTAAACGTCTTTGCCAGAAAACTGTCTTATGAGGGTTTTTCAGCATGTTAGGATTCAACACGATAAAACCCAAGAAAGTCAATCTATATGGGAATCCAAAACAAAATTACTGAAAACGTGTCTTTTTGGTGTTTTACGTAAAAAACGCTAAAACGGATGCAAACCAACCAAAATGAAGAAATAGAATAACATTACCAAAAATGTATATTTTGAGTGTTTTTGAAATTGTTACCTACAAAAAACGCGAAAATGGAGGGAAAGCACTCTATATTGGGAGACAAAAGGCACCAAAAAGCATGTTAGGTACCAAAACGATAAATAATATGAAAGTCACTCTATATGGAAATCCAAAACAAAATTACAGGAAACGTGTCTTTTAAAATATTTACGTAGAAAAACGCTAAAACGGATGCAAACCAACCAATATGAAGAAATAGAATAACATTACCAAAAAATATATTTTGTTTTCTTGAGCTTGTTACATAAAAAAAACGCGAAAATATATGCAAAGCACTCTATATAAGGAAAAAAAAGGACCTAACGAGAAACGTGTATAATGAGTGTTTTGTAGTTTTACCAGAATCAGAAGGCAAAAAACGCAAAAAACTCGACTATATGGGGAAGTTTCTAAAATACCAAAATACTGAAACTCATGAATAACACTCGTAATCAAGAAACAGAACAACCTTACTAAATGCGTGTATTTTAAGTGTTTTTTTACATTCTTAGTTACCAAAACCCTAAATTCCATGCGAAAAGAGCTTTATGTGGGAAAAAAATGACATTACCAGGAAAGTGTCTTTGAGCGTTTTTAAGCGTGTTAGGCAATAAAACACTAAAAAGCAGGGCAATCACATTACGTGGGAATAAAACCAACTTTTACGAAGAACTTGCCTTTTAGTGTTTTTGACACGCATTTAGTAAAGTTGCTTTGTTTCTCAATTAAGAGTGTTATTGATGAGTTTCAGCATATACACGAGTTTTTGCGTTTTTTGCCTTGTGGTTTTTTTTTAACTATAAAACATTTATTATACACTTTTTCTGTCCCTTTGTTTCCCAATATAGAGTGCTTTGTATCCATTTTCCCGTTTTTTTGTAGGTAACAAGCTCAAAAACACTCAAAATATACATTTTTGGTAATGTTTTTCTGCTTCTTGATATTGGTTGGTTTGTATCAGTTTTAGCGTGTTTCTACGTAAAACACTGAAAAAGACACGTTTCCACTAATGTTCTTTTGGATTCCCACATAGAGTGAGTTCCTTATTATTTATCGTTTTGGTGCCTAACATGCTGAAAAACACTCAAAAGACAAATTTCTGGTAAGGTCTTTAATTTCCTCATATGGGACGCTTTGCATGTCTTTTCAGTGTTTTTGGACGCAATAAACCATTAAAAGCTAGGGCAATCACATTACATGGGAATAAAACCAAATTTTACCAAAAAACTTGCCTTTAAGTGTTTTTGAGCTCCTTACGTACCAAAACGCTAAAACGCATGCAAAATACATTTTATGGAGAAACAGAATTACATTACCAAATACATGTATTTTGAGTGTTTTTGATCATGTTATCTATAAAAACGCTTAAATACATGCAAAGAACCTTATGTTTGGGAAACAAAAGAACATTACGAGAAACGTGTATTATGAGTGAGTTTTAAGTTCCTTTAGTACCAAAAAGCTAAAACCCACAAATAAATCTCCTAAGAAAAAATAAATAAATAAATAATAAATAAAAAAATAAGAAAATGGTATTTTTTTATTTTTTTTCAGCTTTATAGGTACCGAGATGCCAAAATTTTGCCAAAATTCAGGGAATTTATGTGGAAAAAAGAACATTACGAAAAAAGTTGAGTGTTTTTCACATACTTAGTTACGAAAATGCCAAATTACATACGAAACTATCTTCATGTGGGGAAAAAAAATTACATTTCCAAAAAAGAGTCTTTTTAGTGTTTTTGAGCGTGATATGCACCAAAGTACTAAAAAGCAGAATAGTCATATTATATGGGAATAAAACCAATTTTTACGAAGACTTGCCTTTAAGTGTTTTTTAAATCCTTACATGCCAAATCGCTAAAAGGCATGCAAAACACCCTTTATAGAGAAACAGAATAACATTACCAAAAACATGTATTTTGAGTGTTTTTGATCATGTAACCTATAAAAACGCTTAAATACATGTAAAGAACCTTATGTATGTATAACAAAAGGACATTACGAAAATCGTGTATTATGAGTGTTTTTAAGTTACTTAAGTACCAAAAAGCTAAAACCCACAAATAACACTCTTTAGAGAGATAAAAAAAAATCATGTTATTCATATTCATAGGTACCGAGATGGTAAAATTCTGGCAAAATTAATGGAAATTTTGTAAAAAAAAAAAAAAAAAAAAAACATTATATAAAAAAATAATTTTAGCTTTTTTCCGGAGTTATGTACAAACCCTGAAGTGTATGCAAATCCACCTATATGGGGAAATTACACGACTTTACGAGAAACCTGTCTTTTTGATCGTTTTACAGCAATTTCAACAATATTACTGAAAACGTGTCTTTTCAGTGATTTACGTAGAAAAACGCTAAAGCGGATGTAAACTAACCAATATGAAGAAATAGAATAACATTACCAAAAAGATATATTTTTTATGTGTTTTTGAGCTTGTTACCTACAAAAAATGCAAAAATGGATGGAAAGCACTTCTTATTTGCGAAGAAAAGGACATTACGAGAAACGTGTATGAGTGTTTTATAGTTTGACAAGAACCACAAGGTAAAAAGCTCAAAAACTCGTGTACATAAAGAAGTTTCTTACATACCAAAAAGCTGAAATTCATGAATAACACTTTTAATTTTGAAACAGAAATACCTTACCAAATGTGTGAAGAAGAAAAGTTTCTTACATACCAAAATGCTGGAACTCATGAATAACACTTTTAAATAAGAAATAGAACAACCTTATTAAATGCCTGTGTTTTCATTTTTTTTATCACATTCTTAGTTACCAAAACCTCAAATTCCATGGAAAACTAGCTTTATCTGGGAAAAAAAATGATATTACCAGAAAAGTGTTTTTTGAGTGTTTTTGAGCGTGTTAAGCAATAAAGCACTAAAAAGCAGGGTAATCACATTACATGGGAATCAAAACAACTTTTACCAAGAACTTGCCTTTAAGTGTTTTTGAGCTCATTACATACCAAAACGCTAAAACGCATGCAAAACACCTTTTATGGAGAAACAGAATAAAATTACCAAAAATAGATATTTTGAGGGTTTTCATTATGTTATCTATAAAAACGCTTTAATACATACAAAGAACCTTATATTTGCGAAACGAAAGGACATTACGAGAAATGTGTATTTTAAGTGTTTTTTTAAGTTAAAACCCACAAATAACACATTATTTAGAAACAAAGTAAGAAAATAAAAAAAATAGGATTTTTTTTTGTTATTCATCTTCATAGGTACCGAGATGCCAAAATTCTGGGAAAATTCAGGGCTATTATGTGATAAAAGAAAATTATTAAAAAAGTTAATTTTACCTTTTTTCTCGGACTGTTATATACCAAACCATAAAGTGCATCCAAAGACTCCTATATGAGGAAATTAAACGACCTTACCAAAAATCTGTTTTTTGAGTGTTTCTCAGCTAATATGCTGAAAAACACTCCACCAAAACGATAAATAATAAGGATCTCACTCTATATGAGAATCCAAAACAAAATTGCTCAAAACGTGTCTTTTCAGTGTTTTACGTAGAAAAACGCTAAAACGGATTGAAACCAACCAGTATCAAGAAATGAAAAAACATTACCAAAAAGGTATATTTTGAGTGTTTTTGAGCTTGTTACCTACAAAAAACGGGAAAATTGATGCAAAGCACTCTAAATTAGAAAGCAAAAGGACTTTGCAAGAAAAGTGTATAATGAGTTGTTTATAGTTCAAACAAACCAAAAGGCAAAAAACACAAAAACTCGTGGATATGGAGTAGGTTCCTAGATACCAAAATGCTGAAACTAATAAATAACACTCTTTATTGAGAAACAGGACAACCTTACTAAATGCGTGTATTTTGATTGCTTTTCACATTCTTAGTTACCAAAAATCCCAAATTGCATGCAAAACCATCTTTATGTGAGAAAAAATGACATTACCAGAAAAATGTCTTTTAATTGTTTTTGAGCGTGAGAGGCAATAAAGCACTAAAAAGCAGGGCAATCATATTACATTGGAATAACACCAATATATACCAAAAACTTACCTTTAAATGTTTTTGAGCTCCTTATATAAGAAACCGCTAAAACGCATGCAAAACAATCTTTATGGAGAAACAGAATAACATTACCAAAAACATGTATTTTGAGTTTTTTTAATCATGTTATCTATAAAAATGCTTAAATACATGCAAAGAGCATTATGTTTGGGAAACAAAAGGTCATTACGACAAACGTGTATTATGAGTATTTTTTAAGTTTCTTAAGTACCAAAAAGCTAAAACCCACAAATAACATTCTTTATTTAGAAAAAAATAAAAAATAAATAAAAAAAAAAATAGGAATTTTTTTTTTCCTTATTCATCTTTATAGTACCGAGATGACAAAATTTTGGGAAAATTCAGGGCAATCATATGATAATAGAATATTAACAAAAAAGTTAATTTCAGCTTTTTTTTCGGACTGTTATGTACCGAACCCTAAAGTGCATGCAAAGCTTCCAATATGAGGAAATTAAACGACCTTATCAGAAATCTGTGTTTTGAGTGTTTTTTTTTTTTTTTTAGCATTTTAGGCACCAAAACGATAAATAATGAGGAACTGACTGTACGAGTATATAGGAATCCAAAACAAAGTTACTGAAAACGTGTCTTCTCAGTGTTTTACTTAGAAAAACGCTAAAACGGATGCAAAGCAACCAATATCAAGAAATAGAAAAATGTTACTAAAAAGTTATATTTTGTGTGTTTTTGAGCTTGTTACCTTGTTGAGCTTGTTGTTCGTGTATATGGAGAGGTTTCCTAGATACAAAAATGCTAAACTCATGTATAACACTCCTAATTGAGAAACAGAACAACCTTAATAAATGCGTGTATTTTGAGTGCTTTTCACATTCTTAGTTACCAAAACCCCAAATTCAATGCGAAAATAGATTTGTGTGAAAAAAAAAAGACTTTACCAGGAAAGTGTCTTTTGACTATTTTGACCGTGATAGGCAATAAAGCACTAAAAAGGAGGGCAATCACATTACATTGGAGGAAAACAAATTTTTACCAAGAACTTGCCTTTAAGTGTTTTTGAGCTCCTTATATACCAAAACACTAAAAGGCATGCAAAACACTCTTTATGATGAAAAAAGAATAATATTACCAAAAAACATGTATTTTGAGTGTTTTTGATCATGTTACCAATGAAAACGCTTAAATAGAAAAAGAACACTATTTTTGGGAAACGAAAGGAGATTACGAGAAATGTGTATTATGAGTGTTTATTAATTACCAAAAAGCTAAAATAAACAAATAACACTCTTTATTGAGAAAAAGTAAATAAATAAAAAAATTTTTTTTTTCTTTCTTATTCATCTTCACAGGTACCAAGATGCAAAAATTCGGGCAAAATTCAGGAAATTATGTGAAATAAGAACATTATAAAAAAAGTTAAATTTAGCTTTTTTTGGGGGGACTGTTATGTACCAAACCCCTAAAGTGCATGCAAAGCCACCTATATGGGGAAATTAAACGTCTTTGCCAGAAAACGGTCTTATGAGTGTTTTTCAGCATCTTAGGAACGAACACGATAAATAACATGGAAGTCAATCTATATGGGAATCCGAAACAAAATTACTGAAAACGTGTCTTTTCGATGTTTTACTTAGAAAACGCTAAAAAGAATGCAAACCAACGAAAAAGAAGAAATACAATAACATTACCAAAAAGTTATATTTTGAGTATTTTTGAAATTGTTACAAAAAACGCGAAAATAGATGGAAAGCACTCTATATAGGGAAGCAAAATGCCTCAAAAAGCATGTTAGATACCAAAACGATAAATAGTATGAAAGTCACTGTATATGGAAATCCAAAACAAAATTACTGGAAACATGTCTTTAAAAAAAATTACGTAAAAAAACGCTAAAACGCATGCAAACTAACCAATATGAGGAAATAGAATAACATTACCAAAAAACTATATTATGTGTGTTCTTGAGCTTGTTATACAAAAAAAAAACGTGAAAATGGATGCAAAGCACTCTATATAAGGAAAAGAAAGGACATAACGTGAAACGTGTATAATGAGTGTTTTATAGTCTAACTAGAATCACAATGCAAAAAACGCAAAAACTCGACTGTATTGAGATGTTTCTAGGATACCAAAATAATGAAACTCATGAATAACACTCTTAATGAAGAAACAGAACAACCTTACTAAGTGCGTGAATTTTGAGTGTTTTTTTACATTGTTAGTTATCAAAACCACAAATTCCATGCGAAACTAGCTTTATGTGGGAAAAAAATGACATTACCAGAAAAGTGTCTTTGAATGTTTTTGAGCGTGTTAGTCAATAAAGCACTAAAAAGCAGGACAATCACAATACATGGGAATAAAACCAACTTTTACGAAGAACTTGCCTTTTAGTGTTTTTGACACGCAGTTAGTAAGGTTGCTCTGTTTCTCAATTAAGAGTGTTATTCATGAGTTTCAGTATATAAACGAGTTTTTGCGTTTTTTGCCTTGTGGTTTTTTGGAATTATAAAACATTCATTATACACTTTTCTCGCAATGTCCCTTTGTTTCCCAATATAGAGTGCTTTGTATCAATTTTTTGAGCTTTTTTTTGTAGGTAACAAGCTCAAAAACACTCAATATATACATTTTTGGTAATGTTTTTCTGCTTCTTGATATTGGTTGGTTTGTATCAGTTTTAGCGTGTTTCTACGTAAAACACTGAGAAGACACATTTTCAGTAGTTTTCTTTTGGATTCCCACATAGAGTGAGTTCCTTAATATTTATCGTTTTGGTGCCTAATATGCAGAAAAACACTCAAAAGACAGATTTCTGGTAAGGTCTTTAATTTCCTCATATGGGACACTTTGCATGTCTTTTCAGTGATTTTGAGCGTGTAACGCAATAGAGCACTAAAAGTCAGGGCAATCTCATTACATGGGAATAAAACCAAATTTTACCAACAACTTGCCTTTAAGTGTTTTTGAGCTCCTTACGTACCAAAACGCTAAAACGCATGCAAAATATATTTTATAGAGAAACAGAATTACATTACCAAATACATGTATTTTGAGTGTTTTTGATCATGTTATCTATAAAAACGCTTAAATACATGCAAAGAACCTTATGTTTGGGAAATGAAAGAACATTACGAGAAACGTGTATTATGGGTGATTTTTAAGTTCCTTCAGTACCAAAAAGCTAAAACCCACAAATAACACTCTTTAGAAAAAAAAAAAAAAATATAATGAATAAAAAAAATAATAAAATGGGATTTTTTTTTTTGTTATTCATCTTCATAGGTACCGAGATGCCAAAATTCTGCCAAAATTCAGGGAATTTATGTGGAAAAAAGAACATTATCATATAAGTTAATTATAGCTTTTTTTTCGGATTGTTATGTACCAAACCCTAAAAAGCATGCAAAGCCACCTCTATAGGGAAGTTAATCGACTTTACCAGAAACCTGTCTTTTCAGTGTTTTTTCAGCATGTTAGGCACCAAAACGATAAATAATATGGAAGTCAGTCAATATGTGAATCCAAAAGAAAATTACTAAAAACGTGTCTTTTCAGTGTTTTACGTAGAAAAACGCTAAAGCGGATACAAACCATCCTATATGAAGAAATAGAATAACATTACCAAAAATATATATTTTGAATGTTTTTGAGCTTGTTACCTACAAAAAATGCAAAAAATCGATGTAAAGCACTCTATATTAGGAAACAAAATTACATTACGAGAAACGTGTATAAGGAGTGTTTTATGGTTTTAAAAGAATCACAAGGCAATAAACGCAAAAACTTGTGTATATAGGGAAATTTTTTACATACCAAAATGAATAAATGCATGAATAACACTTTTAATCGATTAACAGAACTACCTTAACAAACTGAGTATTTTGAGTGTTTTTCACATTCTTAGTTACGAAAATGCCAAATTACATGCGAACCTACCATCATTTGGGAAAAAAAAAATGACATTACCGGAAAAGTGTCTTTTGAGTGTTTTTCAGCGTGATATGCAAGAAAGCACTAAAAAGCAGAACGATCACATTACATGGGAATAAAACCAACTTTTACGAAGAATTTGCCTTTAAGGGTTTTTTAACCCCTTATATACGAAACCGCTAAAACGCATGCAAAACAAACTTTATGGAGAAACAGAATAACATTACGAAAAACATGTATTTTCAGTGTTTTTTGATCATGTTATCTATAAAGATGCTAAAGTACATGCAAAGAACATTATGTTTGGGAAGCAAGAAACGTGTATTATGAGTGTTTTTTTTAAGTTCCTTAAGTACTAAAAAGCTAAAACACACAAATAACACTGTTTATTTAAAAAAAAAATAAATAAATAAATAAATAGAAAAATTAAATATATATTTTTTTTTGTTATTCATCTTCAAAGGTGCTAAATGCCAAAATTCCAGAAATGGAATGCCAGAGGTGCCAAAATTCTGGGAAAATTCAGGGCAATTATGTGATAAAAGAATATTATCAAAAAAGTTAATTTCAGCTTTTTTTTTCGGACTTATATACCAAACCCTAAAGTGCATGCAAAATTAAACGACCTTACCAGAAATCTGTGTTTTTAGTGTTTTTTAGCATGTTAGGCACAAAAACGATAAATAATAAGGAACTCACTCTATATGGGTATCCAAAACAAAGTTATTGAAAAAGTGTCTTCTCAGTGTTTTACGTAGAAACACGTTAAAACGGATGGAAACCAACCAATATCAAGAAATAGAAAAACGTTACCAAAAAGATATATTTTTAATGTTTTTGAGCTTTTTACCTACAAAAAACGCGAAAATTCATGCAAAACACACTATATTGGGAAAGAAAAGGACATTGCAAGAAAAGTGTGTAATAAGTGTTTTATAGTTCAAAAAACCACAAGGCAAAAAACACAAAAACTCGTGTATAGGGAGAAGCTTCCTAAATACTAAAATGCTGAAACTCATGAATAACACTCTTAATTAAGAAACAGAACAACCTTACTAAATGCGTGTCAAAAACACTAAAAGGCAAGTTCTTCGTAAAAGTTGGTTTTATTCCCATGTAATGTGATTGCCCTGCTTTTTAGTGCTTTATTGCCTAACACGCTCAAAAAAACTCAGACACTTTTCTGGTAATGTCATTTTTTTTTCCCACATAAAGTTAGTTTCGCATGGAATTTGGGGTTTTGCTAACTAAGAATGTAAAAAAAAAACACTCAAAATACACGCATTTAGTAAGGTTGTTCTGTTTCTTGATGAAGAGTGTTTCAGCATTTTGATATCTTAGAAACTTCTCTACACAGACGAATTTTTGCGTTGTTTGCCTTGTGATTCTGGTGAAACTATAAAACACTCAATATATACGTTTCTCGTTATGTCCTTTTTTTCCTAATATACAGTGCTTTGCATCCATTTTTGCGTTTTTTTTTTTTATGTAACAAGGTCAAACGCACACAAAATATACTTTTCTGGTAATATTATTCTATTTTTTCATATTGGTTGGTTTGCATCCGTTTTAGCGTTTTTCTACGTAAATCTTTTAAAAGACACGTTTCCAATAATTTTGTTTTAGATTTCCATATAGAGTGACTTTAATATTATCTATCCTTTTGGTGCCTAACATGCGTAAAAACACTCAAAAGACAGGTTTCTTGTAAAGACGTTAAATTTTCCCAAATAGTTGACTTTATGGTTTGGTATATAACTCCAAAAAAAAGGTAAAATTAACTTTTTCGATAATGTTCTTTTTTTCGGCATAATTTCCCTGAATTTTGGCAGAATTTTGGCATCTAGGTACCTATTAACATGGATAACAAAAAAATAAAAATGCTACTTTTTTATTTATCTAATTTTTTTTCTCTATCAAAAGTGTTATTTGTAGGTTTTAACGTTTTGGTACTTAAGCAACTTAAAAACATTCATCATACAGATTTCTCGTAATGTCCTTTCGTTTCCCAAATATAGGGATCTTTGCATGTATTTAAGCGTTTTTATAGGTAACATGATAAAAAAAAACACTCAAAAAACTTGTTTTTCGTAATGTTATTCTGCTTCTCCATAAAGGAGTGTTTTGCATGCGTTTTAGCGATTTGGTATGTAAGGAGCTGAAAAACACATCACTGCAAGTTCTTTGTAAAAGTTGGTTTTATTCCAATGTAATATGATTGCCCTGCTTTTTAGTGCTTTATTGCCTAACACGCTCAAAAACACTCAAAAGACACTTCTGGTAATGTCATTTTTTTCTCTCATAAGGCTAGTTTCGCATGCTATTTGAGGTTTTGCTAAGAATGTGAAAAAACAATCAAAATACACGCATTTGGTAATGTTGTTCTAGTTCTGAATTAAGATTGTTATTCATAAGTTTCAGCATTTTGGTGTCTAAGAAACTTCTTTATATACACGACTTTATGCGCTTTTTGCCTTGTGGTTCTTGTGAACCACAAGTTCTTTTGCCCGAATATAAAAAGACACTCATTATAGACGTTTCTCGTAATGTCCTTTTCTTTCCTAATAGGGAGTGCTTTGCATTCATTTTCGCGTTTTTTTCTAGGTAACAAGCTCAAAAATACTCAAAATATACCTTTTTGGTAATGTTATTCTATTTCTTCATATTGGTTGGTTTGCATCCGTTTTAACGTTTTTCTACGTAAAACACCGAAAAAAAACGTTTTCAGTAATTTTGCTTTCGATTCCCAAAGAATATTGCCAGAATTTTGGCATCTTAGTACCTATGAAGATGAATACCCCAAAAAAATTATTTTATTTATTTTTTCTCTATAAAGAGCTTTATTTGTGGGTTTTAGCTTTTTTAGTACTTAAGGAACTTAAAAAACACTCATAATACACGTTTCTCGTAATGCCCTTTTGATTCCCAAACATAAGGTTTTGTGCATGTATTTTAGCGTTTTTATAACATGATCAAAAACACTCAAAATACATGTTTTTGGTAATGTTACTCTGTTTCTCCATAAAAGGGTGTTTTTGCATGCGTTTTAGCGTTTTGGTATGTAAGGAGTTAAAAAAAAAAACCCTTAAAGGCAAGTTGGATTTATTCCCATGTAATATGATTGTTCTGCTTTTTAGTGTTTTGTTGCATATCACGCTCAAAAACACTCAAAAGACACTTTTTTTGGTAATATCTAGTTTTTTGCGTTTTTTGCCTTGTGGTTCGTATGAAACTATAAAACACTCATTGTACACGTTTCTCATAATGTTCTTTTGTTTCCCAATATTGAGTACTTTCCATCCATTTTCGCATTTTTTCTAGGTAACAAGTTGAAAAACACTCAAAATATATCTTTTTGGTAAAGTTATTCTATTTCTTCATATTGGTTGGTTTGCATCCGTTTTAGCGTTTTTCTTCGTAAATCACTGAAAAGACACGTTTTTAGAAATATTGTTGAAATTGCTGAAAAACACTCAAAAGACAGATTTCTGGTAAAGTCGTGTAATTTCCCCATGCACTTCTGAGTTTGGTACATAATTCCGGAAAAAAGCTATTTTTTTTTATATGTCCTTTCATTTCAAAAACTTAGGGTTCTTTGCATGTATTTAAGCGTTTTTATAGGTAACATGATCAAAAACACTCAAAATACATGTTTTTGGTAATGTTATTCTGTTTCTCCATAAAGGGTATTTTGCATGCGTTTTAGCGTTTTGGTATGTAAGGAGTTAAAAACATTTAAAGGCAAGTTCTTGGTAAAAGTTGGTTATATTCCCATGTAATGTGATTGCCCTGCTTTTTAATGCTTTATTGCCTAACACGCTGAAAAACACTAAAAAGACACTTTTCTAGTAATTTCATTTTTTTTCCACAGTTTTGCATGTAATTTGGGGTTGGACCACTAAGAATGTGAAAAAAAAAACACTCAAAATACACTCATTTCCTAAAATTGTTCTCTTTCTCAATTAAGAGTGTTATTCATGAGTTTCAGCATTTTGGTATCTAAGAAACTTCTCCATATATATGAGTTTTGCGTTTTTTGCCTTATGGTTTTTGAAAACTATTAATACATTCATTATATAATTTTCTTGTAATATCCTTTTGTTTCCCAATATAAACGGCTTTGCATTCATTTTTGCGTTTTTTGTAGGTAACAAGCTCAAAAACACTCAACCTTTTTGTAATGTTATTCTAAATCTTCATATTGGTTGGTTTGCATCCGTTTTAATTTTCTACACTAAAACTGAAAAGACACGTTTTTAGTAATATTGTTGAAATTGCTGAAAACACCCAAAGACACGTTTCTTGCAAAGTCGTGTAATTTCCCCATATAGGTGGCTTTCCATGCACTTCCGGGTTTCGTACATAACACCGGAAAAAGCTAAAATAATTTTTTTTTTTTTCACATAATTTCCCTGAATTTTCTCAAAATTTTGGCATCTCGTTACCTATGAAGATGAATAACAAAAAAATCTATTTTTTTAATTATTTTTTTCTCTATAAAGTGTGTTATTTGTGGGTTTTAGATTTTTGGTACTTAAGGAACTTAAAAATACTCATAATACACGATTTTCGTAATGTCCTTTCGTTTCACAAACATAGGGTTCTTTGCATATATTTAAGCGATTTTATAGGTAACATGATCAAAGACAATCAAAATACATGTTTTTGGTAATGTTATTCTGTTTCTCCATGAAGTTTGTTTTGCATGCGTTTAGCGTTTTGGTATGTAAGGAGTTAAAAAACACTTAAAAGCAAGTTCTTCGTAAAATTTGGTTTTATTCCAATGTAATGTGATTGTTCTGCTTTTTAGTGTTTTGTTGCATATAACGCTTAAAAACACTCAAAAGACAATTTTCTGGTAATGTCATTTTTTCCCCCATAAAGGTAGTTTTGCATGTAATTTGGGATTTTCGTAACTAAGAATGTAAAAAACACTCAAAATACACACATTTGGTAAGGTAGTTCTGTTTTTCAATTAAAAGTGTTATTCATGAGTTTTAGCGTTTTGGTATATAAGAAACGTCTCTATATACACGAGTTTTTGCGTTTTTTGCATAGTGGTTCTTGTGAAACTATAAAACACTCATTATACACGTTTCTCGTAATGTGCTTTTGCTTCCCAATATAGAGTGCTTTTCATCCATTTGCACGTTTTTTGTAGGTAAAAAGCTAAGAAACACTTTTTGGTAATGTTATTCTATTTCTTCATATTTGTTGGTTTGCATCCGTTTCAGCGTTTTTCTACGTAAAACACTGAAAAGACACGTTTTCAGTAATTTTGTTTTGGATTCACATATTGACTGACTTCCATATTATTTATCGTTTTGGTGCCTAGCATGCTGGAAAACACTGAAAAGACAGGTTTCTGGTAAAGTCGATTAACTTCCTTATATAGGTGGCATGCACTTTAGAATTTGGAACATAAAAATCCTAAAAAGAATTATAATTGACTTTTTTGATAATGTTCTTTTTTCCACATAAATTCCCTGAATTTTGGCAGAATTTTGGCATCTTGGTACCTATGAAAATCAATATAAAAAAAGCTATTTTATTTATTTATTTATTTTTTCTCTATAAAGAGTCTTATTTATGGGTTTTAACGTTTTGTTACTTAAGGAATTTAAAAACGGTCCTAATACACGTTTCTCGAGATGTCCTTTCGTTTCCCAGACATAGGGTTCTTTGCATGTATTTAAGCATTTTTATAGATAACATGATCAAAAGGACTTAAAACACATGTTTTTAGTAATGTTATTCTGCTTCTCCATTAAGGAGTTTTTTGCATGCGTTTTGGTTTGTAAGGAGGTCAAAAACACTTCAAGGCAAGTTCTTGGTAAAAGTTGGTATTATTCCCATGTAATGTGATTGCCCTGTTTTTTTTTTTTTTATTTATTGCCTAAAACGCTCAAAAACACTCAAAAGACACTTCTGGTAATGTCATTTTTTTTCCAACATAGATTCGCGTTCTATTTGGGGTTTTGCTAACTAAGAATGTGAAAAACACTCAAAATACACGCATTTGGTAAGGTTGTTCTGTTTTTTCCATTAATATTGTTATTCATGAGTTTCAGCATATTGGTATCTAAGAAACTTCTTTATATACACGAATTTTTTGCGTTTTTTGCCTTGTAGTTCTTGTGAACCACATGTTCTTTTGCTCAAAAATAATAAGACACTCATTATACACGTTTCTCGTAATTTCCTTATGTTTCCCAATAGGGTGTACTTTGCATCCATTTTCGCGTTTTTTGTAGGTAACAAGCTCAAAAACACTCAAAATATACCTTTTTGGTAATGTAGTTTTATATCTTCTTATTGGTTGGTTTGCATCCGTTTAAGCTTTTTTCTACGTAAAACACTGAAAAGACACGTTTTCAGTAATTTTGTTTTAGATTCCCGTATAGAGTGACGCATGTTATTTACCGTTATGGTGCCTAAGAAGCTGAAAAACACTCATAAGACAGTTTTCTGGCAAAGACGTTTAATTTCCCCATATAGGTGGCTTTGCATGCACTTTAAGGTTTGGTACATAACAGTACAAAAAAAAAGCTAAAATTAACTTTTTTGATAATTGACTCATAATTTCCTGAATTTTGCCCAAATTTTGCAAAAAACATGCAAAATGTATGTTTTTTCTCCATAAAGTGTGTTTTGCATGCGTTTTAGCGTTTTGGTACATAAGGAGCTGAAAACACTTAAAGGCATTTTCTTCGTAAAAATATATTTTATTGCCATGTAAAGTGATTCCCCTGCTTTTTAGTGCTCTATTCCCTATCAGGCTCAAAAACACTCAATAGACACTTTTCTCGTAATGTCATTTTTTTCCCACATAAAGCTGGTTTCCCATGCAATTTGGGATTTTGGTAACTAAGAATGTGAAAAGCACTCAAAATACACGCATTTTGTAAAGTTGTTCTATTTCTGAATTGAGAGTGTTATTCATGAGTTTCAGCATTTTGTTATCTAGGAAACTTTTCCATATACACGAGTTTTTGCGTTTTTTGCCTTTTGGTTCTTTTGAACTATAAAACATTAATTATACACTTTTCTCGCAATGTCCTTTTCTTTCCCAATATAAAGTGCTTTTTTATCAATTTTCGCGTTTTTTTATAGGTAACAAGCTCAAAAACACTCAAAATATATCTTTTGGGTAATGTTTTTCTACTTTTTGATATTGGTTGGTTTGCATTCTTTTTAGCGTCTTTCTACGTAAAACACTGAGAAGACACGTTTTCAGTAATTTTGTTTTGGTTTGCCATATACAGTGAGTTCCTTATTATTGATCGTTTTGGTGCCTAACATGCTGAAAAACACTCAAAACACAGATTTCTAGTAAGGTCGTTTAATTTCCTCATATAGGAGGCTTTGCATGTACTTTACTCTTTGGTACATAACAGTCCGAAAAAAAGCTAATATCAACTTTTTTGATAATATTCTCTTATCATATAATTGCCCTAATTTTTCCCAGAATTTTGGCATCTCGGTACCTATGAAGGTGAATAACAAAAAAAAAAGTCCTTTTATTTATTTTTTTATTATTATTTTTTTTCTAAATAACGAGTGTTATTTGTGGGTTTTAGCTTTTTATTACTTAAGGAACTTAAAACCACTCATAATACACGTTTCTCGTAATGTCCTTAAGTTTCCCAAACATAAGGTTCTTTGGATGTATTTAAACGTTTTTATAGATATTATCAAAAACACTCAAAATACATGTTTT
This sequence comes from Scylla paramamosain, assembly GCF_035594125.1. Classification (NCBI taxonomy): domain Eukaryota; kingdom Metazoa; phylum Arthropoda; class Malacostraca; order Decapoda; family Portunidae; genus Scylla; species Scylla paramamosain. The sequence goes on from NC_087199.1 coordinate 4,817,683, forward strand.
TGGTAATGTTATTCTGTTTCTCCATTAAGTTTGTTTTCCATGCGTTTTAGCGGTTTGGTATGTGAGGAGCTCAAAAACAAATATTTGCAAGTTCTTGGTAAAAATTGGTTTTATTCCTATGTAATGTGATTGCCCTGCTTTTTAGTACTTCATTGCCTAACATGCTGAAAAACAATTAAAACACATTTCTGGTAATGTCATTTTTTTCCCTCATAAAGCTAGGTTCGCATACTATTTAGGGTATTGCTAACTAGAAATATGAAAAACACTCAAAATACATGCATTTGCTAAGGTTGTTCTGTTTCTCAATTAAGATTGTTATTCATGAGTTTCAGCATTTTTGTATCTAAGAAACTTCTTTATATACACGAGTTTTTGCGTTTTTCTACGTAAAACACTGAGAAGATACATTTTCAGTAATTTTGTTTTGGATTCCCATATAGAGTGAGTTCCTTATTATTTATCGTTTTGGTGCCTAACATGCTGAAAAACACTCAAAAGACAGATTTCTGGTAAGGTCGTTTAATTTCCTCATATAGGAGGCTTTGCATGCACTTTAGGGTTTGGTACATAACATTCCGAAAAAAAAAAGGTAAAATGAACTTTTTTGATAATATTCTTTGGTTCATAAAATTTTCCTGAATTTTCCAAGAATTTTGGCATCTCGGTACCTATGAAGATGAAAATAAAAAATTCCTATTTTTTTTCGAAATAAAGATTGTTATTTGTGGGTTTTAGCTTTTTGCTACTTAGGGAACTTAAAAATCCACTCATAATCCACGTTTTTTTTTTTGTAATGTCCTTCTGTGTCCCAAACATAATGTTCTTTGCATGTATTTAAGCGTTTTTTAGAGATAATATGATAATAAACACCCAAATTACATGTTTTTGGTAATATTCTGTTTCTCCATAAAGTTTGTTTTGCATGCGTTTTAGCGGTTTTGTATATAAGGAGCTCAAAAACATTTAAAGGCAAGTTCTTGGTAAAAATTGTTTTTTTTTCCAATGAAAAGTGATTGGCCTGCTTTTTAGTGTTTTATTGCCTATCACGCTCAAAAACATTCAAAGGACATTTTTCTAGAAATGTCATGTTTTCCCAAATAAATCTGGTTTCGCATGAAATTTGCGTTTTTATTAACTAAGAATATGAAAAACACTCAAAACACACGAATTTGGTAAGGTTGTTCTGTTTCTCAATTAAGAATGTTATTCATGAGTTTCATCATTTTGGTATCTAGGAAACTTTTCCATATACACATGTTTTTGCGTTTTTTGCCTTGTTGTTCTTTTGAACTATAATACACTCATTATACACTTTTCTCGCAATGTCCCTCTGTTTCCCAATATAGAGTGCTTTGTTTCAATTTTAGCATTTTTTTTGTTGGTAACAAGCTCAAAAACACTCAAAATATACCTTTTTGGTAATGTTTTTTCTCTTTCTTGATATTGGTTGGTTTGCATCCATTTTAGCGTTTTTCTACGTAAAAACACTGGGAAGACACGTTTTCAGTAATTTTGTTTTGGATTCCCATATAAAGTGAGTTCTTTATTTACGATTTATCTTTTTGGTGCCTAATATTCTGAAAAACACTCAAAAGACAGATTTCTTTTAAGGTCGTTTAATTTCCTCACATAGGAGGCTTTGCATGCACTTTAGTGTTTGGTATATACCAGTCCGAAAAAAAAAAAACTAAAATTAACTTTTTTGATAATTTTCTTTTATCATATAATAGCCCGGAATTTCCCCAGAATTTTGGCATCTTGGTATCTATGAAGATGATTAAAAAAAATAATAAATCCTATTTTTTTCATTTTCTATTTATTTAGTTTCTCTAAATAAAGAAAGTTATTTGTGGGTTTTAGCTTTTTAATACTTAAGGAACTTAAAAACACTCATAATACATATTTCTCGTAATGTCCTTTCGTTTCCCAAACATAAGGTTCTTTGCATGTATTTAAATACATGTTTTCTTGGTAATGTTATTCTTTTTGTCCATAAAAGGTGTTTTGCATACATTTTAGCGTTTTGGTATGTAATGAGCTCAAAAACACCTAAAAGCAAGTTCTTGGTAAAAGTTGGTTTTATTCACATGTAATGTGATTGCCCTGCTTTTTAGTGGTTTATTGCCTAACACTCTCAAAAACACTCGAAAGACATTTTCTGGTAATATTATTTTTTTCCCGCATAGAATTTGGGGTTTTGGTAACTAAAAATGTGAAAAACACTCAAAATACAGGCATTTACTAAGGTTGTTCTGTTTTTTAATTAAAAGTGTTATTCATGAGCTTCAGTATTTTGGTATGTAACAAACTTCTCTATTACACACATTTGGTAAGGTAGTTCTGTTTCTCATTTAAAAGTATTATTCAAGAGTTTCAGCATTTTGGTGTGTAAGAAACTTCTTTATGTACACGAGATTTGAGTTTTTTGCCTTGTGGTTCTTGTAAAACTATAAAACACTCATTATACATATTTCTTGTAATGATTTTTTCTTTCCTAATATAGAGTGCGTTTCATCCATTTTCCAAATTTTTTGTTGGTAACAAGCTCAAAAACACATAAAAATATATCTTTTTGGTAATGTTATTCTATTTCTTCATATTGGTTGGTTTGCATCCGTTTTAGCGTTTTTCTACATAAATCACTGAAAAGACACGTTTTCTGTAATATTGTTAAAATTACTGAAAAAAAAAGCACTCAAAAGACAGGTTTCTGGTAAATTCGAGTAATTTCTCCATATAGTTGGCTTTGCATGCACTTCAGGGTTTGGAACATAACTCCGGAAAAAAGCTAAGATTATTTATTTCATAATGATTTTTTTTTTACAAAATTTCCCTGCATTTTTCCAGAATTTGGTATCTCGGTACCTATGAAAATGAATAACAATTTTTTTTTTCTCTATAAAGTATTATTTGTGAGTTTTAGCTTTTTATTACTTAAGGAACTTAAAAACACTCATAATACATGATTTTCTTTACATGTATTTAAGCGTTTTTATAGGTAACATGATCAAAAACACTCAAAATACATATTTTTGGTAATGTTATTTTGTTTCTCCATAAAGGGTGTTTTACATGCGTTTTAGCGTTTTGGTATGTAAGGAGTTAAAAAACACTTAAAGGCAAATTCTTCGTAAAAGTTGGTTTTATTCCCAAGTAATGTGATTGTTCTGCTTTTTAGTGCTTTGTTGCATCACGCTCAAAAACATTCAAAAGACATTTTTCTGGTAATGTCATTTTTTTCCCACCTAAAGCTAGTTTCGCATGTAATTTGGCAATTTCGTAACTATGAATGTGAAAAACACTCAAAATACACAATTTGGTAGGGTAGTTCTGGTTCTCGATTAGAAGTGTTTTTCATGCATTTCATCATTTTTGTATGTAAGAAACTTTTCTATATACACAAGTTTTTGCATTTATTGCCTTGTGGTTCTTGTTAAACTATAAAACACTAATTATACACGTTTCTCGTAATGTTTTTTTGTTTCCTAATATAGAGTGTTTTCCATCCATTTTTGCATTTTTTGTAGGTTACAAGCATAAAGACACTCAAAATATATCTTTTTGGTAATGTTATTCTATTTCTTCACATTGGTTGGTTTGCATCTGTTTTAGCTTTTTTCTTCGTAAATCTCTGAAAAGACTCGTTTTCAGTAATTTTGTTGAAATTAATTCTGGTACAGGTTTCTGGTAAAATTGTGTAATTTTCCCATATAGGTGGCTTCGCATGCACCTTAGGGTTTGGTACATAACTACGGAAAAAAGCTAAAATTATTTTTTTCTATAATTTTTTTTACCTATTTTCCCTGAATTTTGCCAGAATATTGGCATCTCGGTACCTATGAAGATGAATAACAAAAAAAAATTTATCATTCATTTATTTTATTTTTTTTTCTCTATAAAGAGTGTTATTTGTGTGTTTTAGCTTTTTGGTACTTAAGGAACCTAAAAACTCTCATAATACGCAATTTTCGAAATATCCTTTCGTTTCACAAACATAGGGTTCTTTGCATGTCTTTTACCGTTTTTAAAGGTAACATGATCAAAAACACATAAAATTCATGCTTTTGGTAATGTTATTTTGTTTTTCCATAAAGGGTGTTTTGCATGCGTTTTAGCGTTTTGTTATATAAGGAGTTAAAAACACTTAAAGTCATATTTTTGGTAAAAGTTGATTTTATTCCCAATTAATGTGATTGTTCTGCTTTTTAGTGCTTTGTTGTATATCACGCTCTAAAACACTCACAAGACACTTTTCTGGTAATGTCATTTTTTTCCCACATAAAACTAATTTCACTTGTAATTTCGGATTTTCGTAAATAAGAATGTGAAAAAAACTCAAAATACTCACATTTGGTAAGATAGTTCTGTTTCTTATTCATGAGTTTCAGCATTTTGGAATGTAAGAAACTTTTTTATATACACGAGTTTTTGCGTTTTTTGCCTTGTGGTTCTTGTGAAACTATAAAACACTCATTATACACGTTTCTCGTAATGTCCTTTTGCTTCCCAATATAGAGTGCTTTCCATCCATTTTCGCGTTTTTTGTAGGTAACAATTTCAAAAACACTCAAAATATACCTTTTTGGTAATGTTATTCTATTTCTTCATTTTGGTTAGTTTGCATCCTTTTTAGCGTTATTGTACGTAAAACACCGAAAAGACACTTTTTCAGTAATTGTGTGTTGGATTCCCATATAGATTGACTTCCTTGGGTTTTATCGTGTTGGTTCCTAACATGCTGAAAAACACTCATAAGACAGTTTTTTGGCAAAGAGGTTTAATTTTTCCATATAGGAGGTTTTGCATGCACTTTAGGGGTTTGGTACATTACAGTCCGAAAAAAAAAGCTAAATTTAACTTTTTTTGATAATGTTCTTATTTCATATAATTTCCTGAACTTTGAACGAATTTTGGCACCTCGTTACCTGTGAATATGAATAACAATGAAAAAAAAATATCGTATTTTTTTATTTATTTATTTATTTTTTTCTCAATAAAGAGTGTAATTTGTGGCTTTTAGCTTTTTCGTACTTAATGAACTTAAAAACACTCATAATACACTTTTCTCGTAATGTCCTTTCGTTTCCCAAAAATAGAGTTGTTTGCATGTACTTAAGCGTTTTTATTGGTAACATGATCAAAAACACTCAAAAAACATGTTTTTGGTAATGTTATTCTGTTTCACAATAAAGTGTATTTTGCATGCGTTTTAGTGTTTTGGTATATAAGGAACTCAAAAACACTTATAAGCAAGTTCTTATTAAAAATTGGTTTTGTTCCAATGTAATGTCATTGCCCTGCTTTTTAGTGCTTTATTACCTAACACGCTCAAAAACACTCAACAGACATTTTTCTGGTAATGTTATTTTTTTCCCACATAAAGCTTGTTTCGCATGGAATTTGGGGTTTTGGTAACTAAGAATGTGAGAAGCACTCAAAATACACACTTTAAGTAAGATTGTTCTGTTTCTCAATTAAGAGTGTTGTTCATAAGTTTCAGCATTTTGGTATCTATGAAACTTCTTCATATACTCTAGTTTTTGCATATTTTGCCTTGTGGTGCTTTTGAACTATTAAACACTCATTATACACTTTTCTTGCAATGTCCTTTTCTTTCCCATTATAGAGTGCTTTGCATCAATTTTCTTGTTTTTTTTTTATAGGTAACAAGCTCAAAAACACTCAAAATATATCTTTTTGGTAATGTTTTTCTATTTCTTTATATTGGTTTGTTTGCATCCGTTTTAGCGTTTTTCTACGTAAAACGCTGAGAAGACACGTTTTCAGTATTTTTTTTTTCGAATTCCCATATAGAGTGAGTTCCTTATTATTTATTGTTTTGGTGCCTAACATGCTGAAGAACACTCAAAAGAGAGATTTCTGATAAGGTCGTTTAATTTCCTCATATAGGAGGCTTTGCATGCACTTTAGTGTTTGGTACATAAGTCCCGCAATAAAAAAGCTAAAATTAACTTTTTTGATAATATTCTTTTATCATATAATTGCGCTGAATTTTTACCAGAATTTTGGCATCTCGGTACCTATGAAGATAAATAAAAAAAAAATCCTTTTTTTTATTTTTTATTTATTTATTTAATTTTTCTCATTGAAGAGTGTTATTTATGGGATTTACCTTTTTGGTACTTAAGGAACTTAAAAACACTCATAATACGCGTTTCTTGTAATGTCCTTTCGTTTCAAAAACAAAAGGTTCTTTGCATATATTTAAGCGTTTTTATAGATAACATGATCAAAAACACTCAAAATACTAGGTTTTGGTAATGTTATTCTGTTTCTCTGTAAAGTGTGTTTTGCATGCGTTTTAGCAGTTTTATATATAAGGAGCTCAAAAACACTTATGGCAATTTCTTGGTAAAAAATGATTTTATTTCAATGTAATGTGATTGCCCTGCTTTTGAGTGGTTTATTACCTATCACGCTGAAAAACACTCAAAAGACACTTTTCTGGTAAATTCTTTTTTTTTTTCCCACAAAGCTATTTTCGCATGTAATTTGGGGTTTTCGGTAACTAAGAATGTGAAAAGTACTTAAAATCCACGCATTTAGTAAGGTTGTTCTGTTTCTCAATTAAGAGTGTTATTCATAAGTTTCAGCATTTTGGTATCTAGGAAATCTCTCCATATACACGAGTTTTTTGCGTTGTTTGCTTTGTGGTACTTTTGAACTATAAAACACTCATTATACACTTTTCTTGCAATGTCCTCTTGTTTCCCAATATAGAGTGCTTTGCATCAATTTTCGCGTTTTTGTAGGTAAAAAGATGAAAACCACTCAAAATATACCGTTTTGGAAACATTTTTCTATTTCTTGATATTGGTTGGTTTGCATCCGTTTTAACGTTTTTCTACGTAAAACACTGAGAAGACACGTTTTCTGTAACTTTGTTTTGGATTCCCATATAGAGTGAGTTCCTTATTATTTATCGTCTCGGTGCCTAACATGCTAAAAAACACACAAAACACAGATTTCTGGTAAGATCGTTTAATTTCCTCATAATGAAGGCTTTGCATGCACTTTAGGGTTTGGTACATAAGTCCGAACAAAAAAAGCTGAAATTAACTTTTTTGATAATAGACTTTTATCACATAATTGCCCTGAATTTTCCCAGAGTTTTGGCATCTCGGTACCTATGAAAATGAATAACAAAAAAAAGAAAATCATATTTATTTTATTTTTTTATTATTTATTTTTTAAATAAAGAGTGTTATTTGTGGGTTTTAACTTTTTGGTACTAAAGGAACTTGAAAAAACACTCATAATACATGTTTCTCGTAATGTCCTTTCGTTTCCCAAATATAAGGTGCTTTGCATGTATTTAAGCGTTTTTATAAATAACATGATCAAAAACACTGAAAATATATGTATTTGGTAATGTTTTTCTTCTACTCCATAAAATGTATTTTGCATGCGTTTTAGCGTTATGGTATATAAGGAGCTCAAAAACACTTAAAGGCATGTTCTTGGTAAAATTTGGTTTTATTCCCATGTAATGTGATAGCCCTGGCTTTTAGTGCTTTATTTTCATAACACGCTCAAAAAACACAAAAAAAAAACATGGAAAGCCTCCCATGTGAGGAAATTAAAGACCTTACCAGAAATCTGTCTTTTGAGTGTTTTTCAGCTTGTTAGGCACTAAAAAGATAAATAATAAGGAACTCACTCTATGTGGGAATCCAAAAAAAAAATTACTGAAAATGTGTCTTTTCAGTGATTTATGTCGAAAAACGCTAAAATTGATGCAAACCAACCAATATCAAGAAGCAGAAAAATATTACAAAAAATGTATATTTTGAGTGTTTTTGAGCTTGTTACCTACAAAAAAGAAAAAAAAATTGATACAAAGCACTCTATATTGGGAAACAAAGGGACATTGCGAGAAAGTGTATAATGAATGTTTTATAGTTCAAAAAAACACAAGGCAAAAAACGCAAAAACTCGTGTATATGGAGAAGTTTCCTAGATAGCAAAATGCTGAAACTCATGAATAACACTTTTAATTGAGAAACAGAACAACCTTACTAAATGCGTGTCAAAAACACTAAAAGGCAAGTTCTTCGTAAAAGTTAGTTTTATTCCCATGTAATGTGATTGCTCTGCTTTTTAGTGCTTTATTGCCTAACAGTCTCAAAAACACTCAAAGACACTTTTCTGGTAATGTCATTTTCCCATATAAAGCTAGTTTCGCATGGAATTTGGGATTCTGGTAACTAAGAATGTAAAAAAAGACTCAAAATACAAGCATTCAGTAAGGTTGCTCGGTTTCTTGCTTAAGAAAGTTATTCATGAGTTTCAGCATTTTGGTATCTTGGAAACTTCTCCACACATACGAGTTTTTGCGTTTTTTGCCTTGTGATTCTGGTGAAACTATAAAACACTCATTATACACGTTTTTCTTTATGTCCTTTTTTTTCCTAATATACAGTGCTTTCCATCCATTTTTGTGTTTTTTTTTATATAACAAGATCACACACAAATATACTTTTCTGGTAATATTATTCTATTTTTTCATATTGGTTGGTTTGTATCCGTTTTAGCGTGTTTTTACGTAAATCTTTTAAAAGACACGTTTTCAGTAATTTTATTTTGGATTTCCATATAAAGTGACTTTCATATTTTCTATCGTTTTGGTACCTAACATGCGAAAAAACACTCAAAAGACAGGTTTCTTGTAAAGTCGTTAAATTTTCCCAAATAGGTGGCTTTGCATACACTTTATGGTTTGGTACATAATTCCGAAAAAAGGTAAAATTATCTTTTTCGATAATGTTCTTTTTTCCACATAATTTCCCTGAATTTTGGCAGAATTTTGGCATCTTGGTACCTATGAACATCAATAACAAAAAAATAAAAATGCTATTTTTTTCCCTCTATAAAGAGTGTTATTTGTAGGTTTTAACGTTTTGGTACTTAAGGAACTTAAAAACATTCATAATACACATTTCTCGTAATGTCTTTTCGTTTCCCAAATATAGGGATCTTTGCATGTATTTAAGTGTTTTTATAGGTAACGATAAAAACACTCAAAAACACTTGTTTTAAGGTAATGTTATTCTGCTTCTCCATAAAGGAGTGTTTTGCATGCGTTTTAGCGATTTGTTATGTAAGGAGCTGAAAAACACTTCAAGGCAAGTTCTTGGTAAAAGTTGGTTTTATTCCAATGTAATATGATTGCCCTGCTTTTTAGTGCTTTATTGCCTAACACGTTCAAAAACACTCAAAAGACACTTCTGGTAATGTCAGTTTTTTTTTCACACATAAAGCTAGTTTCGCATGCTATTTGGGGTTTTGCTAAGAATGTGAAAAAAAAAAACACTCAAAATACACGCATTTGGTAATGTTGTTCTGTTTCTCAATTAAGATTGTTGTTAATGAGTTTCAGCATTTTCGTATCTAAGAAACTTCTTGATATACACGAGTTTTTGCGTTTTTTGCCTTGTGGTTCTTGTGAACCACAAGTTCTTTTGGCGGAAAATAATAAGACACTCATTATACACGTTTCTCGTAATGTCCTTTTCTTTCCCAATAGGGAGTCCTTTGCATCCATTTTCGCGTTTTTTTGTAGGTAACAAGCTCAAAAACACTCAAAATATACTTTTTTGATAATGTTATTCTATTTCTTCATAATGGTTGGTTTGCATCCGTTTTAGCGCTTTTCTACGTAAGACAACGAAAAGACACGTTTTCAGTCATTTTGTTTTCGATTCCTAAAGATTATTGCCAGAATTTTGGCATCTTAGTACCTATGAAGATGAATAAAAAAAAAAAAAAATTTATTTTTTTTTTCTCTATAAAGAGTTTTAATTGTGAGTTTTAGCTTTTTTGGTACTTAAGGAACTTAAAAACACTCATAATACACGTTTCTCGTAATGTCCTTTCGTTTCCCAAACATAAGGTTCTTTGCATGTATTTAAGCGTTTTTATAAATAACATGTTTAAAAACACTCAAAATACATGTTTTTGGTAATGTTTCTCCATAAAGGTTGTTTTGCATGCGTTTTAGCGTTTTGTTATGTAAGGAGTTAAAAAAAAACACTTAAAGGCAAGTTCTTCGTAAAAGTTGGTTTTATTCCCATGTTCTGTTTTTTAGTGCTTTGTTGCACATCACGCTCAAAAACACTCAAAATACACTTTTCTGGTAATATCATTTTTTTTTTCCCACATAAAGCTAGTTTCGCATGTAATTTGGGATTTTCGTTACTAAGAATGTGAAAAACACTCAAAATACACACATTTGATAAGGTAGTCCTGTCTTTCAATTAAAAGTGTTATTCATGCATTTCAGCATTTTGGTATGTAAGAAACTTTTCTATATAGACGAGTTTTTGCGTTTTTTTGCCTTGTGGTTCCTGCAAAATTATAAAACACTCATTATACAAGATTCTCGTAATGTTCTTTTCTTTCCCAATATAGAGTTCTTTCCATCCATTTTCGCATATTTTGTAGGTAACAAGCTGAAAAACTCTCAAAATATATCTTTTTGGTAATGTTATTCTATTTCTTCATATTGGTTGGTTTGCATCCGTTTTAGCGTTTTTCTTCGTAAATCACTGAAAAGACACGTTTTCAGTAATATTGTTGAAATTGCTGAAAACACTCAAAAGACAGATTTCTGGTAAAGTCGTGTAATTTCCCCATATAGGTGGCTTTGCATGCACTTCTGGGTTTGGTATATAATTCCGGAAAAAAGTTAAATTTTTTTATAATGTTTTTTTTTTACATAATTTCGCTGAATTTTGCCTGAATTTTGGCATCTTTATACCTATGTAGATGAATAAAAAAAAATCTATTTTTTTTAGTTATTTATTTTTTCTCTATTTGTTGGTTTCAGTTTTTTGGTACTTAAGGAACTTAAAAATAATCATAATACACGATTTTTGTAATGTCCTTTCGTTTCACAGACATAGGGTTCTTTGCATGTATTTAAGCGTTTTTATAGATAACATGATCAAAAACACAAAATACATGTTTTGGTAATGATATTCTGTTTGTCCATAAAGGGTGTTTTGCATGCGTTTTAGCGTTTTGCTATGTAAGGAGTTAAAAACACTTAAGGCCAAGTTCTTCGTAAAAGTTGGTTTTATTCCTATTTAATGTGATTATTCTGCTTTTTAGTGCTTTGTTACATATCACGCTCAAAAACACTGAAAAGACACTTTTCAGATAATGTCATTTTTTTCCCACATAAAGCTAGTTTCACATGTAATTTGGGATTTTCGTAACTAAGAATGTGAAAAACACTCAAAATACACACATTTGGTAAGGTAGTTCTGTTTCTCAATTAAAAGTGTTATTCATGAGTTTTAGCGTTTTGGTATATAAGAAACTTCTCTATATAGACGAGTTTTTGCGTTTTTTGTCTTGTGGTTCTTGTGAAACTATAAAACAATCATTATACACGTATCTCTAAATGTCCTTTTGCTTCCCAATATAGAGTGCTTTCCAAATATTTGCGCGTTTTTTGTAGGTAAAAAGCTCAAAAACACTTTTTTATTCTATTTCTTCATATTTGTTGGTTTGCATCCGTTTTAGCGTTTTTCTACGTAAAACACTGAAAAGACATGTCTTCAGTAATTTTGTTTTGGATTTACATATTGACTGACTTCCATATTATTTATCGTTTTGGTGCCTAACATGCTGAAAAACACTGAAAAGACAGGTTTCTGGTAAAGTCGTTTAACTTCCTTATATAGGTGGCATGCACTTTAGAGTTTGGTACATAAAAATCCGAAAAAGAGCTATAATTAACTTTTTTTGATAATGTTCTTTTTTCCAGATAAATTCCCTGAATTTTGGCAGAATATTGGCATCTTGGTACCAATGAAAATCAATACAAAAAAAAAGCTATTTTTATTTATTTATTTTTTTTTCTCTATAAAGAGTGTTATTTGTGGGTTTTAACGTTTTGGTACTTAAGGAACTTAAAAACGGTCCTAATACACGTTTCTCGTAATGTCCTTTCGTTTCCCAAACATAGGGTTCTTTGCATGTATTTAAGCATTTTTGTAGGTAACATGATCAAAAACACTTAAAACACATGTTTTTAGTAATGTTATTCTGCATCTCCATAAAGGAGTTTTTTGCATGCGTTTTAGCGTTTTCGTTTGTAAGGAGGTCAAAAACACTTCAAGGCAAGTTCTTGGTAAAAGTTGATTTTATTCCCATGTAATGTGATTGCCCTGTTTTTGTTTTGTGATATTGTCTAACGCGCTCAAAAACACTCAAAAGACACTTCTAGTAATGTCATTTTTTTTCCAACATATTTTCGCGTGCTCTTTCGCGTTTTTCTAACTATGAATGTGAAAAACACTCAAAATACACGCATTTGGTAAGGTTGTTCTGTTTCTCAATTAATATTGTTATTGAAGAGTTTAAGCATTTTGGTATCCAAGAAACTTCTTTATATACACGAGTTTTTGCGTTTTTTGCCTTATGGTTCTTGTGAACCACAAGTTCTTTTGCTCAAAAATAATAAAACACTCATTATACACGTTTCTCGTAATGTCCTTTTGTTTCCCAAAAGGGAGTGCTTTGCATCCATTTTCGCGTTTTTTGTAGGTAACAAGGTCAAAAACACTCAAAATGTACATTTTTTGTAATGTTATTTTATTTCTTCCTATTGGATGGTTTGCATCCGTTTTAGCGTATTTCTACGTAAAACACCGAAAAGACACGTTTTCAGTAATTTTTTTTTAGATTCCCATATAGAGTGACTTGCATGTTATTTATCGTTATGGTGCCTAACAAGTTGAAAAACACTCATAACACAGTTTTCTGGCAAAGACGTTTAATTTCCCCATATAGGTGGCTTTGCATGCACTTTAGGGTTTGGTACATAACAGTACGAAAAAAAAAAGCTAAATTTAACTTTTTTGACAATGTTCTTATTTCACATAATTTCCTGAATTTTGCCCAAATTTTGGCATCTTGGTAGCTGTGAAGATGAAAAAGAAAGAAAAAAATATCCTATTTTTTTATTTATTTATTTTTTCTTAATAACGAGTGTTATTTGTGGCTTTTAGCTTTTTGATAAATAATGATCTTAAAAACACTCGTAATACACGTTTCTCGCAATGTCCTTTAATTTCCTAAAAATAGGGTTCTTTGCATGTATTTAAGCGTTTTTATTGGTAACATGATCAAAAACACTCAAAATATATGTTTTTGGTAATGCTAGTCTCTTTCTCCATAAAGTGTGTTTTGCATGCGTTTTAGCGTTTTGCTATATAAGGAGCTGAAAACACTTGGTAAAAATTGATTTTATTGCCATGTAAAGTGATTCCCATGCTTTTTAGTTCTTTATTGCCTATCAAGCTCAAAAACACTCAAAAGACACTTTTCTGGTAATGTCATTTTTTTCCCACATAAAGCTGGTTCCGCATGCAATTTGGGATTTTGGTAACGCATTTAGTAAAGTTGTTCTGTTTCTCAATCAAGAGTGTTATTCATGAGTTTCAGCATTTTGGTATCTAGGAAACTTTTCCATATACACGAGTTTTTGCGTTTTTTGCCTTGTGGTTCTTTTAAACTATAAAACATTCTTTATACACTTTTCTCGCAATGTCCTTTCTTTTCCAATATAGAGTGCCTTGTATAAATTTTAGCGTTTTTTTTTTTTAGGTAACAACCTCGAAAACACTCAAAATATACCTTTTTCGTAATGTTTTTCTACTTCTTGATATTTGTTGGTTTCTATCCATTTTAGCGTTTTTCTACGAAAAACACTGAGAAGACACGTTTCCAGTAATTTTGTTTTGGTTTGACATATAGAGTGAGTTCCATATTATTCATCGTTTTGGTGCCTAACATGCTGAAAAACACTCAAAACACAGATTTCTGGTAATGTCGTTTAATTTCCTCATATGGGAGGCTTTGAGTGCACTTTAGTGTTTGGTACATAACAGTCCGAAAAAAAGCTAATATCAGCTTTTTTTTATATAATATTCTCTTATCATATAATTGCCCTAATTTTTCCAGTAATTTTGGCATCTCGGTACCTATGAAGGTGAACAACAAAAAAAAAAAAGAAAAACCTTTCATTTATTTTTTTTCTTTTTTATTTTTTTTCTAAATAACGAATGTTATTTGTGGGTTTTAGCTTTTTGGTAGTTAAGGAACTTAAAAACACTCATAATACACGTTTTCTCGTAATGTCTTTACGTTTCCTAAACATAAGGTTCTTTGCATGTATTTAAGCGTTTTTATAGATAACATTATCAAAAACACTCAAAATACATTTTTTTGGTAATGTTATTCTGGTTCTCCATAAAGTTTGTTTTGCATGCGTTTTAGCGGTTTAGTATATAAGGAGCTCAAAAACACTTAAACGCAAATTCTTGATAAAAATTGGTTTTATTTAAATGTAATGTGATTGCCCTGCTTTTAAGTGTTTTATTGCCTATCAGGCTCAAAAACACTCAAAAGACATTTTTCTCGTAATGTCATTTTTTTCTCACATAAAGATGGTTTCGCATGAAATTTGGGGTTTTGGTAACTAAGAATGTGAAAAGCTCTCAAAATACACGCATTCAGTAAGGTTGTTCTGTTTCTCAATTAGGAATGTTATTTTTTGCGTTTTTTGTAGTCAATAAGCTCAAAAACACTCAAAATATACCTTTTTGGTAATGTTTTTTTATTTTTTTTATATTGGTTAGTTTGCATCCGTTTTAGCGTTTTTCTACGTAAAACACTAAGAAGACACGTTTTCAGTAGTTTTTTTTTTTTTTCCCATATAATAGTGATTCCCATATAAAGTGAGTTATTTATTTATCGTTTTGGTGCCTAAAGTTCTGAAAAACACTCAAAAGACAGATTTCTTTTGAGGTCGTTTAATTTCCTCATATAGGAGGCTTTGCATGAACTTTAGGGTTTGGTACATAACAGTTCGAAAAGAAAAAAGCTGAAATTAACTTTTTTGATAATATTCTTTTATCCTTTTTTATTCTTTTTAATTGCCCTGAATTTTCCCAGAATTTTGGCATCTCGGTACCTATGAATATGAATTACAAAAAAAAAAAAATTATATTTTTTTTATTTATTTTTATTTTTTTATTTTCTAAATAAAGAGTGTTTTTTGTGGGTTTTAGCTTTTTGGTACTTAAGGAACTTAAAAAAACACTCATAATACACGTTTGCTTCCCAAACATAATGTTCTTTGCATATACTTTAGCGTTTTTATAGATAACATGATCAAAAAACACTGAAAATACATGTTTTTTGGTAATGTTATTCTGTTTCTCCATAAAGTTTGGTTTGCATGCGTTTTAACGGTTTGGTATATAAGGGGTTAAAAAACACTTAAAGGCAAATTCTTCGTAAAATTTGGGATTATTCCCATGTAATGTGATCGTTCTGCTTTTTAGTGATTTGTTGCATATCACGCTGAAAACACTCAAAAGACACTTTTCTGGTAATGTCATTTTTTTCCCCAAATGATTGTAGTTTCGCATGTAATTTGGCATTTTCGTAACTAAGAATGTGAAAAACACTCATACTCAATTTGGTAAGGTAGTTCTGTTAATCGATTAAAAGTGTTATTCATGCATTTATTCATTTTGGTATGTAAAAAATTTCTCTATATACACGAGTTTTTGCGTTTATTGCCTTGTCATTCTTTTAAAACTATAAAACACTCATTATACACGTTTCTCGTAATATCCTTTTGTTTCCTAATATAGAGTGCTTTACATCGATTTTTTGCATTTTTGTAGGTAACAAGCTCAAAACATTCAAAATATATCTTTTTGGTAATGTTATTCTATTTCATCATATAGGATGGTTTGTATCCGCTTTAGCGTTTTTCTACGTAAAACACTGAAAAGACACGTTTTCAGTAATTTTCTTTTGGATTCACATATTGACTGACTTCCATATTATTTATCGTTTTGGTGCCTAACATACTGATAAACACTGAAAAGACAGGTTTCTGGTAAAGTCCTTTAACTTCCTTATATAGGTGGCTTTGCATACATTTTAGAGTTTGGTACATAACAATCGGAAAAAAAGGTATAATTAACTTCTATGATAATATTTTTTTTTCACATAAATTTCGTGAATTTTGGCAGAATTTTAGCATCTCGGTACCTATGAAGATGAATAACCAAGAAAAAAATCCCATTTTTTTTATTTATTTATTTTTCTAAAGAGTGTTATTTGTGGGTTTTAGCTTTTTGGTACTGAAGGAAATTAAAAATCACTCATAATACACGTTTCTCCTAATGTTCTTTCGTTTCCCAAAAATAAGGTTCTTTACATGTATTTAAGCGTTTTTATACATAACATGATCAAAAACACTCAAAATACATGTATTTTGTAATGTTATTCTGTTTCTCCATAAAATGTATTTTGCATGCGTTTTAGCGTTTTGGTACGTAAGGAGCTCAAAAACACTTAAAGGTAAGTTCTTGGTAAAATTTGGTTTTATTCCCATGTAATGTGATTGCTCTGGCATTTAGGAATTTATTGTGTAACACGCTCAAAAACACTCAATAGACACTCTTCTGAAAATGTCTTTTTTTTTTTTTTTTTTTTTACCATATAAAGCTGGTTTCGTAATCAATTTGGGATTTGGGTACCTAAGAATGTGAAAAGCACTCAAAATACACGCATTTATTAAGGTTGTTCTGTTTCTCAATTAAGAGTGTTATTCATGAGTTTCAGCATTTCGGTATCTAGGAAACTTCTTTATATACACGAGTTTTTTGTGTTTTTTGCCTTGTGGTTCTTTTGAACTATAAAACACTCATTATACACTTTTTCTCGCAATATCCCTTTCTTTCCCAATATAGAGTGCTTTGCATCAATTTTCGTGTTTTTTTGTAGGTAACGAGCTCAAAAACACTCAAAATGTACCTTTCTGGTAAAGTTTTTCTATTTTTTTATATTGGTTGATTTGCATCCGTTTTAGCGTTTTTCTACGTAAATACTGAGAAGACACGTTTTAAGTAATTTTGTTTTGCATTCCCATATTGAGTAAGTTCATTATTATTTATCGTTTTGTTGTCTAACATGCTGAAAAACACTCAAAAGACAGATTTCTGGTAAAGTCATTCAATTTCCTCATATAGGAGGCTTTGTATGCTCTTTAGGGTTTGGTATATAACAGTCCAAAAAAAAAGCTAAAATCAACTTTTTTGATAATATTCCTTTATCATATAATTGCCCTGAATTTTTCCAGAATTTTGTCATATCGGTACCTATGAAGATGAATAACAAAGAAAAAAAAATTATAATTTTTATTTATTTTATTTTTTTTATCTTTTTTTCTAAATAAAGAGTGTTATTTGTGGGTTTTAGCTTTTTGGTACTTAAGGAACTTAAAAATACTCATAATACACGTTTCTCGTAATGTCGTTTCGTTTCCCAAACATAAGGTTCTTTCTATGTATATAAGCGTTTTTATAGATAACATGATCAAAAACACTCAAAATCCATGTTTTTGGTAATGTTATTTTATTTCTCCATAAAGTGTGTTTTGCAGGCGTTTTAGCGTTTTGGTATATAAGGAGCTGAATAACACTTAAAGGCAATTTCTTGGTAAAAATTGGTGTTATTCCCAATTTAATGTGATTCCCCTGCTTTTTAGTGCTTTATATAACGCTCAAAACACTCAAAACACTCAAAAGACACTTTTTTGGGAATTTCATTTTTTCCCACATAAATCTGGTTTCGCATGCAATTTGGGGTTTTAGTAACTAAGAATGTGAAAAACTCTCAAAATACACGCATTTAGTAAGATTGTTCTGTTTCTCAATTAAGAGTGTTATTCATGAGTTTCAGCATTTTGGTATCAAGGAAACTCGTCCATATATACGAGTTTTTGCGTTTTTTGCCTTGTGGTTCTTGTGAAACCATAAAACACTCATTATACACGTTTCTCGTAATGTCCTTTTGTTTCCCAATAGAGAGTGCTTTGCATCCATTTTCGCGTTTTTTTTTGTGGTTAACAGGTTCAAAAACACTCAAAACATACCTTTTTGGTAACGTTATTCTATTTCTTCATATTGGTTGGTTTGCATCCGTTTTAGCGTTTTTCTACGTA